>NC_054704.1:38946308-38951308 GCF_016097555.1 Gigantopelta aegis | reverse complement strand
CAGCGTCGCACGTTTTCCAGGTTTTCTCCGATAGGCATGCTGTCGAATCGGTGTAGCGTTGGGTTCCAAGCGCACATCTTGGCTTAAGGTATTGGTAACCGTTGGAAGGTCCCGACAAATGGAAACATTGTCTTGTATCAATGTAGTCAGCTTTGCTCGCTGGGGGTTCAAGTCTGCTAGAATCTGGCCGTTGGCCAACTTGATCTCCGCAGGCTTGACGTCATCACAGGAAATTGAGTGTCTCTCAATTTGGACTGGTCTCTCTGGAACTATCGGCAGTCTGTCAAAATAACCTTTTAGCAAATTGATGTGACAATACCTACGTTTCCTAACCCTATCAGGAGTGTTTATCACATACCCTGTCTCATTAACCCGTTTGAGCACAACATAGGGCCCGAAATACCTGTTCTGCACAGAACCCCGTTTAATGGGAAGGTACAGCAGCACCTTATCCCCTGGTTTAAATTCCCGACTCCTAGCCTTCCTATCAAACACTGATTTTATTTTGCTCTGAGCATGGCTCAGTTGCTTCCTAGCTAGTTCGGTCGCCGGCAACCTCCGATCTCTAACTCTCTTATTTATTAATACTCTCTCAGTTAACAATGAAGTGCGAACTGCCAACAATTTTGGATCAGCCCCCTGCTCTAGAATTAACTCTTGTCTATTACAAGGTAAATCCCCTCTATCAAACACAACTGGTTCAATTCCCCTCTGCGGGAGATCAACAGGTTCCACCACATTTAATTCCTCAGTTGACTTGTCTACAATTTTACTGATAACCTCATCCACTCCAAGTTCATGGCTCACACACGTATCAGACAAATCACACATATCCTCTGCGTCTTGTGCTAACCTACTGGTCATATCCCTAGTCATTACACACGCAGGATATTTAATCTCATCAACCTCACACTCTTCTATTGGTAACGTGCTGTCTTTAATTAACAATTGGTCACATTTCGGCTGACAACACTGAATAGTCAAATCATTACCCAACAAAACTCCTATGTTTTCAACAGGCAAGTCCTTCACAACACCCATAATGACTGGTCCCGTCACAAACTTCGAACACAAGAAAACCTTATGTAACCTGACAACCATATTTTCTCCAGTAACCGAGGTTAAGGCCAAACTACGTCCTATGTCTGAATTTTCAATACCAGCTAAACACTCTTGAGTTATCAGACTCTGACTACACCCGGTATCTCTATAGATTGATATTGCCTTAGGACACAACTCTTGTTTCACATCACAAACCATACCAGTGGACACATACGGGTTTACTTTCTCTGCCATGGGACTAACCATTAACTCTCTCGCTAACGGAGCTGACCTCACTAAAACCGACCACTTGCGCATTATCGCGTTTCCTTTTAAAAACAATCCCCGATAAGATGGTTATCCTTTTTACAGTAACTGCAATGTGGACGAAAAGTTCGTGCATTGGCTGATAATGCAGGTCTATCCTTACTTTGCCCACCAGGTGCATTCCTTGCCTGACTAGCTGACCAACTAGATGACTCTCCCCGATAGTTACTTTCCCGGGAAAAACCTGGCTGAAATTTCTTCTTATCACCCTGTTGTAAGGAGCTACCCGGTACTGCCTGAGCTTTGTGTATTAACACGTAATCATCTGCCACTATGCCTGCCTCCTCTATCTTTTTGACATCACGATCCTCTAAATGAATACGTAAGCTAACTGGTAATCCATTTTTTAATGTCCTGTAAGATCAACAACTCCCGTAACTCGGTATATGACTCTACCTGATGAGAAATCACCCATTTATCAAACATCCCCTGCCTTCTTAGCCACAAACTCACTATAAGACTGACCCTGCGTTTTTCTCAACTCGCTATACCGTAAACGATAATCCTCAGGTCGTAATTCATAAGCCCTCAACACTGCAGCCTTAACTAAGTCGTACTGACTTGCTCGCTCATCACTCATTGAATTATAAGCTATACTAGCCTTCCCCTTAAACTTAGACACGGCTAACAATGTCCACTTAGACTCCGGCCAATTTAGCTGCTTAGCGGCCCGTTCAAAAAGTTGAAAGAACATATCTACCTCCTCGTCATCAAATACCGGCACTGATCTATAAGCCTCCGACATGTTAAACCCATTTCCGGCTTCTCGTCTAACTTCTTCAGTATTCAACTTTAACTCATGTTCCACTTTTAATTTTTCTAACTGGAATTCTCTATCTCCATGTCTATCTTCTCTATCTCTCTCTTCTCTTTCTCTCTCTCTCTCTCTCTTCTCTCTCTCTCTCTCCCTTTCTCTATCCTTCTCTCTATCTTCCCTATCTAATGCACGTTCTTCTCTTTCGTACTCAAGTCTTTTAAAAGCTAATTGTTGTTCCACACTTAACTCATTTATCTCTATCTCTGGAACAATCTCACTGTCTTCCATAACAGGACTATCACCAAAAACTTCCTGGATAATAATTGTCCTTATATCTCCTAAGGTTTTAGCTGATGTTAAATCAATTTCTCGCTCACCCGCGATTTCAACTAACTCGGCCTTACGTGCTCGCTTAATCTCCACTACACTGAGCGTAGGCCTATCCAGCAAATTCTTATCCATGTTTAGATATGACCACACTTATTATTAATTAATTTTCTAGTGAACAACGTGCTACTTCTGGGTAATTTGTAAAAATAATTTATAAAGCCCCCATTTACAAACAATACTTTTTTAAAATATGCATGTCCCGTTTCAGATCCCGGACGAGCGCCCCAATTTTCTACTCCTGTCACGGGGATTCTATAATTCCCGTAACTGAATAAAACACGATTATCAAAATATCTCTCCTAACTGTATATCTATTAGATCTCTCTGTAACAGGCTGTTAAACCCTAGTATGGCTCGTCTCTAGGTATGATCAGAGATACGATCTTATATAAGTATATATTATAATAGCACGTTAGTTCTCTAGAAAACACAACAAAAACACAATACACTTTGGAATCTGTATTAATCTACGCTGACAAATGTACAGCCGTAGTAGTAAATTAATAACAGCAATAATAACAACCCAGAACTGATCACTTAATTAGTTAATCTCTAGGTGTCTAGTTACACAATATGCGAATCACTTCACCGTTACACCACACCCACACGTGTGATAATTGAGAAACGCTTACAGGAGAAGTTAATTAATAAAGGAATTACAACATCATTCCTAACAGGTTAATTTTTAATTAACCCTTACTACGCGTTCAGTAACGTGTGATAATTTAGAAACGCTTGCAGGGGAACTTAATTAATAAAGGAATTACAGCTCTATTCCTAACGGGTTAATTTTTAATTAACCCTTAACTACTCTTTCAGTAATCTGTAACACAAAATTAATACTGGTACCTATCACAATAAAGACAATAACCTACAGTTTACCTAGGGTCTTCTAGGATGACTGGCTAAGCTTTATATTACCAAATACTCATATAATGTTAGAACAAAAAGTCTACGATTTACTTCGTCAGATGACCGAAGACACTGTCTAAAGAATATTGGTATAATACAGTATTAAAATATTTAAAGTCACATCAATCACATCAAGGTTATACACAGAGCAGAAATGATATTTACCAAGTCCTAACGGACTACGTTCGTGATCCCCTCGAGCCGTCCTAATTCGTTCTCCTAGATATCTCTAAATTCTAGCTATTTATTATAAATCAGGATTTTGCCTGGGGATACAAGGCGGTACCTCACGTATCATCTCATATTCTACCTCGGTATATTCTCTCTGATCGTCAGTCTGGCTGTCGCCAACCGCGAGCAATCTCCTGGCCATAAACAGCACTACCGGAGATATTACGTAACTACTAGCCACATGGCCTCCGCAGCTGGCTGAGGGTGTGTATTGGAATGTCCGATCGTGCGAAGTATTACGTAACAAGTTGCCCATCTGGGCTACGGGCAATAAACTGCACACGGCCCTCTAACACAATTAAAATCGCCACAGGCGAAACAAATTTAAGAGCATGTTCCGTGACACACACATACACACAAACACACGCACACATACACATTAACCCATTGACTTCATTTTCATTATCGCCATTTATGAATAGGTTTGTAATGGACACACTAGAAAAAAAATCCTGGAATCATATAATCATTATAAATAAGTAACATTAGTATTACAACTTAGATCACACACACACACACACACACACACACACACACACACACACACACACACACATTTCCGTTAACGTCGTTTACGTATATGCGTGTATGTACCAGCAGTAGTAGTAGTAGTAATATTACCAGTAGTAATAGTAGCAGTAGTTGTAGTAGTAGTAGTAGTAGTAGTAACAGCAGCTTTAGTAGTAGTAGTAGTAGTAGTATTACTAGTAGTAGTAGTAGTAAAAGCAGCAGTAGTAGTAGCACTAGTTGTAGTAGTAATAGCAACATAGTAATAGTAGTAGTCGCAGTAATAGTACTACTACTACCACTAGTAGTAGTAGTAGTAGTAGTAGTAGTAGTCGTAGTACTATTCATGCCATTTGGAAAACACTATTTAATTATTTTGTTCTCTGTTGTGTATAGCATGTGAGCGTGGTGTAACGTACGGCTCTGATTGTATCAAGTCGTGTGCTGCTCGTCACTGTGATTCTAGATACTCGTCGCAGTGTCCTGCAGCTACTGGGAAATGTTCTCGGGGATGTGACCCAGGATGGAAGAGAGACGACTGTACACGAGGTATCCTACATCATAATGAAATGTATTTTACTGTATAATATTAGCTCATGAGATGGAACCCACAAACGCACGTGTGCGCACATACACTCACGCGCGCACACACACATATATTGACGCACGCACATGGACTCTCCTTTTTGTAGGGGTTGGGGGTCCAGGTTGATTTTTACCCTAATTTTCTTTTTTTAAATACCCGAATCTAGATAACAATATTTATTCATATTAGCATTACTGCCAAACGATATTGTTGGTAGAATGATGGAAATACATAATGAAAGGTTTGCAC
>NC_054704.1:38901493-38946108 GCF_016097555.1 Gigantopelta aegis | reverse complement strand
ACTGTCGCCGCTTAATACATGCATTTTAGCGATTTGGGATCCGATTTAGGTGGCCGTTGGCTGCGTTAAACAGGTGACCGCTTATTATAGGTGCATTTACATTATAAACAGTTTTGGAGGCAAAAAATGGTCGCTTAAGGCAGGTGACCGCTGAGTACAGATTTATATATATATATATATATATATATATATATATATATATATATATATATATATACTCAACAACAAAAGTTTAGCTAATGTTAAAAGAACATTTATAAATGAACCTATTTTTATTAATTAGTATTCACATCTGAAATGTTTACCATTTACAAACAACATAAAGTCATCAAAATATGTTATGTGTACTGTTTAATTAGAACATATTCAGTCTTCATGTCAAATATCAAGAATTTGAGATTGTCAATATCTTGCATGACGTCCATTTGCACCAATAACGGCGGTACAGCGCCGCCGCATACTGCTGGTAAGTTGGTTTATCTCATGTACCGTAATGTTGTTCCACTCCTGTAAAATGGCAAGTTCAAGGTCATGAACGTTGTTAATGTTTGGGTGATATTGTCGAAACCTTCTACCCAAGATGTCCCAAACATGTTCAATCGGAGAAAGGTCGGGTGATCTGGACATTGCTTCTCTGCAAGAGGTCAGTAGTGATTTGAGCTGTGTGTGGACGGGCGTTGTCTTGTTGGAACAGTAATCCAGAATGACGTTGCATGAATGGCAAAACGACAGGTCTGATAATTTGATCACAATATTGTTGCGCACTGAGATTGCCATTAACGATTACAAGATCAGTTTTCCCATTTCCATAAATTCCCGCCCAAACCATGACGCTACCACCGCCATATCTGTCTCGCTCCATGACGTTATCAGCGTCATATCGTTCACCGCGTCTACGCCATGTACGCATCCTGCCATCTGCAAGCTGAACACAGAATTTTGATTCAACAGTGAAGAGGGTTTCATTCCACCCTCTGAGATGCCATTGTTGATGTATTCTCGCCCATCTCAAACGTGCTGCTACGTGACGTTGATTTAAGGGATCGGCTATCACTGGTCGGCGGGCACGTAACCCAGCTGCGTGCAAATGGTTACGCACTGTTTGTGGATGTATTGTTGTCCATGTAGCTTGCTGCAAGTCCCTTGCTAAATGTGTAGCAGCCCTAAATCTGTTATGTCGTGATGACGTCATTAAATAACGATCTTCCCTTGGGGTTGTTGCATGTGGACGACCGGAACGGGGTCTGTCTCTGACTGTGCCTCTGTGCTGTAGACGGTTTGCCATACGTGCTATTGTCGTGTAATGCACATTGAAATGGTGTGCGCCTTGTCTAATGCTTTCTCCAGCAGCGAGTCTACCAATAGCCTCATGACGTTGATTTTCAGGCATTCCAGGACATCGTCCCATCGCTAAATCATGTGTTTTTTTAGTGGTTTCCACACACATGTAACACAAGCAACTCAAAACGAGAGTTGTTGTTCACTAACTGCATGCAAGTATTGCTTTAAACGCTAAATTGGCATTTTCACGTTCTGCACGTGCACCGATGGCAAAATGAGCCAAAATTTTCAACATGTTCATATTCATGAATCTTTGCCATAACACAACATGAGGGCCTGGTTTTCTTTTAAGTTTATTCAACAATGGCAAATTTAGACGTCGTAAAAGATAATTGTTCACTACGTTTTAGTATGTCAGAGACCGTCTGTCTGCCGATCTTGTATTTATCTGCTAAATCCTTGTGCCTTAAAACAGGATTTGATTTAAATTCTTCAATTAAATCGACTTTTGTTTTTAAAGATAATTCAATGCGCTGTCGTTTTTTCGGTCGTTCAACCATGATAAAAGCATGAATAGGGAGGGAGGGAAACTGTATTAACGTGCCCCTATCCACGAAGGTTCAGGCACGCCCACTACGGATTTAGCCTCTGACTTCGCCAGTGACCAACTCCGGAGCAGGGGGGGGGGGGGGGGGGGAGGGATTGAGTTTGAAGTGGGCAGAATTTGGAAAAAAGCCATTTAGTACAGTCAAACGCAAGCGCGGACCGAATAGCAGACACTTCGCAGACCTCAAGTAACACCGAGTGGGAGCCGTGCTCTGAATGGCTAAGTTTCGATTCCTCGGTAAACCCTGTCAAATGCCTAAGTCTACAAAGAGTAACTGCATCCAAAAACATGTCTGGACTCTAAAATTTGACCTAAAATAGTTAAGACTGCTCGGCCGAAAAGTTTTTAAGGTGATTTTGAGCAATTGATCGGGCGCCAAAGTAAAATGCGTCAGACTATTTGTAAAAAAATAAACATAAGAATTTTGAACTCGATCGAAAACGTTTATAGTCCAACTAGCCCAAAAAGGACGTTGTTACCTGTCCTAGTTAAGGGTGGCGCAGCAGGACTCATGGCGAGTTGATGGTCTGTTCAGGCTTGAAATGGGGAAGGTTCGTAGCAAACAGCTCGAGGTTTCTTTTGATGGCTCCCTTGTAGATACCCCGGAGTACGATCTTTAGGATGCGATGGATCGTGGCATTGGGCATCTCTCGGGTCAGGTGGCCTTGCTGTAGAGACCGTCCTGGTGCGCAATCACAAATAGGTTGTTGCTGTATTCAACGGCGCCTTATTGCAGTTGGTATTTGCCTTGTCCAGTGGGGAGTTGACGCCAGTGGGGAGTTGACGCCAGTGTTGATCTGACCAAGGTCCCGTCAGGTAAGTGGTAACCGAGAAGTCTCCGATAACCGCCCCCCGGTACTTGGCTGGTAGTTGGTTGCAGACGAGCGACCACTTAGCGGAGTCTGATGGTTCCGGTTCGGACGCTGACGAAACCTTTCTCCTCTTAAGTTCTGGTCGCCCGATCGCTGGAGCAACAACAACGGTCGGAGGTGCTGGTGGGCTGGCAAGGGGCTCAGTGATGACCACGTGTCCTGTGTCCATTTCCACCGGTGCAGAATGATCCGCCCCCGGTGGTTTAGCCACCGAGTTTGGGTCACCCTGTGTCGCTCCTGCTGGTCTCGTCCGCCTCTTCGGTACAGGAGGGACTGCCCCTGGCGGTTGAGCCGCCAAGTTAGGTCCCCCCTGAGAAGTCTTGGGTCGCCGCCTCCTTCTTCTTCCATACGCTGTGGGTGAACTGGTAACTCCGTAACATAGTGTTACTGTAGCGTTGTCCCCGTTGTGTTCGATGCGGTACTTGGCCAGTGAGCCAAGTTCACGCAGTACAGCTCCCAGGGTGGGGGGGGGGGGGGGGGGGGGGGAAAAAATCACCACCTTCTCACAGAACAACTTCATTGTTCGGAAGTCAGCTTGGGTATGCAAGAATCGACTGAAAGCATGAATAAAAGTGAAACTATGACTATGACACTGTTTTTATCATGCCTATATCCACTAGGGTTCAGGCATGTCTCACCCTGGTCTCACCCCTGGCAGGGCCAGCGATTCGACCAGGGGCAGAAGGGTTGTAATAAGGGACTAATTTGGAATCTTATACTAAATAGGGGATTTTTTAAAAATAATTTGGAAGTGTCGGCCAAAAATAAATAATTGAGTGGTATTATCAGTTACAAATAAATTTAATTGACACCAATTTTGACTGGGCTTCCAAAATTACTAGTCTTTTATTTTTAAGCCCTGGAGGAAAGGTTAACGATTGGGGTGGGCATTGCGTTCAATCCTGATTCACGATCCAACACCCGGGTGAAGATGTGCACCACCGAACCGGGCCGGATCCCCACGGCAAGTGGCGGGCGGGCAGGGGAGGCCAGACACACCTAGCCCTAACCCTAACACCCAATCGCCAACGCCCTACCGCCCTATTTCTGGCATACCCGTCCCCCCCTCCTCAAGTCGCGGGAGGCCATTCCGGCCAGTGGTGAAAGGAATTGTTAGGGTGAGCTTTTGAGGGCTCAAGTACACACCTAGGTGTGGTTTGGTTATAAAACCATATATTGGAGTGCCATAAGGTAATGACAGTATATTAACCACAAGGTGGTGGTTCAGTTAGGATCATAGGAGATGATCCCAATGTAGTTAATAGTTTTTCAGCCGCCGAGCTCGAGTGGTGAAGCGAAACGTATATTGGTTGTCGTTTTGGATAGGTGATCCTCAAGGTCCTCCTCCATCCGACGCAAGTACCTATATGGTACCAATGTGTCACTTATACGGATGGCCCAGACAAGCCATTAATATACAAATACCTTGCATGCACATGGTACTATATAGTACCGCAAACACACCAGGGAGCGATCTGACCCTATGATCACTTTAATTGTTCAAAATAAAAACATGTTATACATTTGATTAAAATAAGTAATACAAAATTTATTAAACTTAAAAACTTCTAAATAAAAATTAAAATTGTCTGTAATATAAAACATGCATTTAATACACAAAATTAAAAAATAAAAGGGGTTAGACATCCAACATCAGACCGAGCTGGGACAGACCCTGCCAGGGATCAAATCACATACCAGTGAGCAGACGAAGAAAGCAAGCCATTCATATCAACATAAATATTAAAATAAAGAATATATAGGCTCTGTCTAACAGGCCTATATCAATATTAAAAATGAAAATATAAAATCCTAAAATATAAAAGGATTGAGACCAGACTCTGCCAGGAGTCAATGGTATCTATAAATCTAAAAAAGAAATTAACAAAATTAAAAGGAAAAAAGGAAAAAAGCCAAGCACTATGGTAGACCCACTTACAAGGTCCCTTTGCATAATATTAGAGCAGCAATTCATGCAAATATAATAAAAATTACCATGATTCCAATAGATCTATAAAAAAAAGAAAAAGGAAAACAAAATATTAGTACCGTTCTCCTAAAAAAAGAAATATAGCACCTTTATACATCATGGCAACGGGCAACGGGCAACTCTTTTTACGTGCCCCTATCCACGAAGGTTCAGGCACGCCCACCACGGATTTAGCCTCTGACTTCGCCAGTGACTAACTCCGGAGAAGGAGGGGGGGGGGGGGGGGGGGTAAGTTTGAGGTGGGCGGAATTTGGAATAAAGCCATTTAGTAAGGTCAACGCGAGCGCGGACCAAATAGCAGACACTTCGTAAACTTGAAGTACACCGAGTGGGAGCCGTGCTCTGATTGGCTGAATTTCGATTCCTCGGTGAAGCCTGTATTTTACCTAAGTCTACAAAGAGTAACTGCATCCAAAACATGTCCGGACTCTAAAATTTAACCCAAAGTAGTTAAGACTGCTCAGCCAAAAGGTTTTTAAGGTGATTTTGAGCAATTGAACGGGCGCCAAAGTAAAATGCGTTAGACTACTTATAAAAAAATAAACAAAAGATTTTGAACTGTATTCGAAACGTTTAAAGTCTAACTAGCCCAATAAAAGAGGTTGGTACTCCCGGAGGTAAAGGTTGGTATCTAGGGGGATCCGATGTAGTCGTGGATGTCAAGGTGCGGGAGGAACTGCCGGTAATCGGAGTCTGCTAGCGACTTGGTGATTGGACGGTAATGCGGACCCGCGACGGTTTTTAGGACACGATGTAATGTCGGGTTGTCCATCTCCGGTAGTAGCAGACCTTGATTAAATCTTCCGTTCCGGCGGATGGTTACGCACACTGCGTTTTGTCCCTCCCGCATCTTGAGCCGGTGCACCGCGAATTCCCCCTCCTTGAGTCCGTCGGGTAGAGGTTGATAGGACTGCTCCTTAGGGCGGCTAATCAGGTGGCGTACATCTGTGAGATTGGTCTTCACCAGCTGTTGGTAACGCTGTTGGAGACGGCCGGCCTGCAGTGACCACCATCCCTCTGGTTCTGTCTCCGGCTGCAGCGGTTTAGAGGGGCGAGTTGGCTTGGGTGGAGTTGAACTCGGGGGAGTGTTCGCCTTCCTCCTCTTCACAACTGGCTCCTTCCGGGCCTGCGCCTCAACGGGTGTCGTCGGCAGGATTGGCGACACGTCCGGAAGCGCTTGAGTAGGAGTAGGTGCAGGAGGCCGATTGGACGGGGTGACACAGATGGCTGTGTCAGGCTCGTCCAATTCGTCTTCTTCCAAGGGGACGGTAGCCGAGACAGCCGGGGCCGGAACCTCTTCTATCTGGGTCGTCTTCCTCTGGTGAGCGGTGTTCGGCGGTCTAACAGAAGGAGTCGCCGCCGGCGGTTTAGCCACCGGTTTTGACCCCCACTGCGCCGCCGCTGGCACACGTCTCCTCTTCCTCCACCTTCCTTTCTTCTGAATCCGGTCTCCGTACACCAAGGTCACGGTTGCCCGTGACCCGGTGTACGAGACCCGGTATTCTAGCAGCATTCCATAAGTCTTCATCAGTCCCCCCAGGTGGGGGGCAGATCGAGAGAGCAAGGGCTAACGTCCGTCATCATCGCGAAAATAGATTGGAATGCAAGAATCGAATGGGTATACATCATGGAAAAAGAAATAACTAAGGGTCGGAATTAGAAGTCCCGTCTAACCTCCGGGACCGCCCTGCCAGAGGCTAGGTCCGGTGTGTCGGTCCAATCCGGCATTCGACCCTTCATTATCTACCATGCTGAAATTAAATTAAATAAGTATGTCTGTTTCAATAATATATTCCCTAAGTAAAGAAAAAACTTTCATACTGTTGAATTTATCCGGATTTAATATATTGCGTGAATTATAGGCCAGACCCATTTCTATCATTTTATTCTTGAAACTATTTCTACTATTAGTATATTTGGTACAGTGAAATAAGTAGTGCTCAACATTTTCCACTACTTTACATTGAACACAGTTAGAAGATTTAACCTGTTTTATTTTAAATTTAGTATCATTAAGTCCTGCTACTACTCCAAGTCTTAATCTAGTTATTATTTTAGTTGTAAATATATTAGGGGAGGTAGGACCAACTGTATTAACTTTATTTTTAAGATTTACATGCCAAATATTGTTATTACTAGTCCATTCTAACTGCCAAAGTTTAAGTATTTCAATGTTGGCCATAGACATGATCTCAGAGTAATTATAGCCAAGCCTACAGCCAACATTAGGGTCGTTTAATGATTTTTTTGCATTAGTATCCGCGTGCTCATTTCCAATGATCCCCACGTGGGCTGGGACCCATTCCAATTTAGTTATGATACCTTTGCCCACTAAGAGATCATTTATAGCATATATTTTATGTATTAAATCCTTTCTGACTGAGTCCTCCCCCCTCAAAGCCAGAAGGGAGCTAAGACTGTCAGAAAAAATAATATATTTATTTTTATCAATTATTTGGTGATTAGAATTAATCCATAAAAAGACATGGAAGATAGCCATGAGTTCGGCAGTATAGACCGACACGTGGTCGGGAAGCCTAGCTCTACCCACAAAACGTTTAAGGGGGGGGGGGGGGGGGGTCAGGCTGTACGTAGAACGCCATGGCTGTTCTTCCAGAAATAGGGTCCTTGGATCCATCAGTATATATATGAACACAATCAGAATATAAATCTTCTGCATTTGCTCTAAATATAATATTTTTGAAGGGTTCATAATTATTATTTAGTATTTTATCCCTAATAAGAAGAGGGATTGGAGGCCTACATTGGAGCCATGGAGAAAAGTTTTTATAACTATCATTACTTATTATAAGATTATTTATCTTAAGAGATTTACATAATTTATGCATAAATATACCGAACGAGTCACCCACTCCCTCTGTTGATTTAAAACCCAATCCAATTTTATACTCCGGGTGAGTCTGTATTTGATTCACCGGTTTATATGGCGTTATATTTTTGGATTTCATCCAATATTTAAGACATAGCTTATTCCTAGTTTGGGTCAGGGGAGGTATACCAAGTTCTGCTTGTATATTAGCATTAGGGGTAGTTATAAATGCCTTGGAGATGATTCTCAGCGCCTTGTTTTGAACCACATCCAAGGCATTTAATATATTAGGATCAGCGCAGCAGAAGGCCTGTGCTCCATATTGTAATTTAGAAACTATAAATGCATTATAAAGCATAATTAATGTTTTCCTATCTCCTCCCCAGGTAGTTCCAGAGAGGATTCTAAGAATATTAATATAATTCCCACTGTGAGCTACTATTTCATTAATGTGTTGTTTAAAAGTAAGAGCCTGGTCAAATACAACTCCCAGAAACTTAACTTTATTAACCTGTATTAAATCTTTATTGTTGAGGGTTAGATTAAGCTTATAGCTCCCGCCTCTAGTTTTGTGCTTGAAGAAGATACACACCGTTTTAGAATCAGAAAGTTTGACTCCACAGGTTTCGGACCATTTGACTAATTTATCAATGTCGGTTTGGATTGCTTTTTTTAGAATATTAAAATCCATACCCGTACGCCAAAAAGCGGTGTCATCTGCGAATAGCCCGATACTAAATTTTGCACTTTTATATTTTATATTGTCAGTCATTGTTTCTGCCAAATCGTTAATAAAAATACTGAATAGTGTTGGAGCAATGACTGACCCCTGTGGAATCCCATTTTTCAATATTATTGTATCAGAAACATACCCATTTACATTAACTTTAAATGATCTATTAGATATAAATTTCTCAATAAAATTAAATAAATTACCTTTAATACCCATTTTGTATACCTTTTCAAGCAACCCATGGCGCCAAACCATATCATAGGCCTTTTCAATGTCAACAAAAACTGCTGCTACTTTATGACATTTTGAGAAAGCTCTATTAATTTCAGATTGAAGCCTTACTAAATGGTCTATAGTAGAGTGGGTTTTACGAAACCCACTTTGAAATTTAGTAATTAATTTTTTTTTCTTCTAAGTATAGATTCAGTCTATTGTTGACCATAGCCTCCATGGTTTTGCAGACATTAGAGGTGAGAGATATAGGCCTATAGTTAACCGGTTTACTGGCATCTTTACCCTTCTTATGTAAACTAAAGACCGTGGCTACCTTCCATTGGATAGGTATATATCCCTGACTCCAGATTACATTAAAAAGGTCTAAGAATATATCTAGTGTTTCACCCGGCATATGTTTAAAAAATACATAGCTAAAATTGTCTGGTCCAGTAGCTGTACCTTTTTTATGGATAAAACCTTCAATAAATTCTTGTTTATTAAATTTATCATTAATGTCTAGTTTATCTGTATTATATTTAGCGTCTAAGGGTATTTTTTTTATTTTCTTTATCTATTCTACTCTTTTGAAATTTCTTAGAAAAGTTTTTATCACTTGAGTTATTACTAAATGTTTTGGCAAATATATTTGCTTTTTGTTGGTTGGTTATAAAGTCTTTATTATTAGCTAGCGGTATTTGATTATTATATTTGTTTCCTTGTATTCGTTTAATTTTAGACCAAACTTCTTTACTATTAGTTTCTTGGGATATACTAGAACAAAAATTTTCCCAAGATTCTTTTTTAGCTGACATAACGGCTTGTGTTACCAAGTATTTGCTATGTTTAAAATTCAAAATAGTATCACTAGTTTTATTTTTTTTCATTTTGGCTCTATTTTTATTCCTTATTTTAATTAACTCTCCTATATTATTGTTCCACCATGGGACGGAGTGTTTTCTAGTTCCTAGTGAAGAAATTGGAATTGATTTTTCAGCTATACTAATTATTTTATTTATTAAATCATCATTATATTTATCTAGGTTATTAGATTTAACCTCTTTAATTTTAATTTCTTTACATAAATTATAAAATAATTTCCAATCGGCTTTAACAAAATTCCATTTTTTGTTATGTATAGGAATTTTCCTCCAATCTTTATTAATTTTATATGTAGTTAAGATAGGGAGATGGTCACTTCCAAGATGATTAAGAACTTCCCATTCGCAGATAGAGGCTATCGAAGAAGAAACCAATGTTAAGTCAATACATGTACAAGCTGCATTATAATCTGATATATAAGTTATGGACCCATCATTCAGACAGGCTTTATTATGGTTATCAAGGAATTGCTCTATCATTTTCCCTTGTTTACATGTTGTAGTAGAGCCCCAGAGAATGTTTCTACTATTAAAATCTCCTACTATTATCCTTTTATGGTCATTATTAATCAGCTTATTATAGTGAGTATCGGTTATATCTTTTTGATTGCCTCCAGGATGAATATATATATTATATAAGTCAATTTGGTCTTTATTACCGTGAATAGTAATTCCAGCTACCTCTATATTATCATGTAAATCTATATTAGGCAGTTTAGTATAAGCTATATTATTTTTAATAAAAAAAAGCTAGTCCACCTCTAGTGGTTATATTAGTATTCGTAAAGAGGGCGGTAAATCCCACAATACTATATGGATACATAGCTTTATTTATTTGTTTATCATTAATCCATGTCTCCTGTATACAGATAACATCTAAGGTTGGATTAGTAGACATAAATAATTTAAGTTCATCTCCATGATTTTGAGATTTGAGGCCCTTGGCATTCCATTGTAAGATAGAAAGACCTTTATCTGCTATTTTATTTAAACAAGATTTATTATTATTTTTAATATTCTTATTAATCATATTACAATTGTCTCCCATAATAAAGTTAGGAACAATTCTATTATATTGTCCACTAATAATTAGTCTACTATAACTCTATTATTATCATGTACTAGCGCCTCGGTAGAATTAGAATTTTCCCATACAGATTCACCAGTAGGTGGCACTCCATACCAGAGACAGGTTCGATTTATTATATCTAGTTGATTAATGTGAATACCAAGGGTAGTTTTTAGAATGTGGCAGGCCCATACAGTGGCTCTATCAACCTGGGGGCGTGTAGGAGAGTCTATAATTTCCCCCCCCCCCCCCCAAAGCCCCCGTTAATGTAAAGACCACTGAGGAGCCTGACAAGATCAAGAGGGGTTATGGGAAGACTGGGGTTAATTACAGTAGGGAGATTGGGGGTCACCTCTCCAGCACTGTTCTTGACTATGTTGGAGTAGAGCCCCCCGTTCCCTGAAATAATTGGTTTATAACTAAATGTTTTAGTTGGATTGGGAATAAATTTTGGATTATCAGGTTTCTGATTTTTTTTAGATAGTGCCAGAAGTGCTCTCTTGTATTCTGGGCAGCCCTTATCATGGGTATAATGAGGGCCGCGACAGTTGGCACAAGAGATTTCCTCCTGACATTGATGTAGACCCAGTCTTTTAGGATGGTTTTTACCACATCGACAACAGGTGGGGGAGGTACGATTTGCCCTACATCCCCAAGCAGTGTGGCCCCAACGTTGACACTTTGAGCACTTGATAGGTTTGATAACATATGGAAAAAGCTCAAAGATGTCCCCGTTGAAGCAGATGGTTTCCTCATTAGAAGTTTCATGAAGAAGGATGTCCATGTACTGGTTGTTCCAAACCACTACATTTTTAATGTTGAGAGGGGGGTTTTCAATCCTCAGTTTGGTTAACAACTCAGTACCGGTGCATCCCACATTTTTAGTTTTGACAATGAATCTATAGGGGTTAACTGGCTTTACACTTTTGGTAGAATTAACTTCAGTAAACTGGTTAATATTATTTTGGTCGGTACTGACATTTGTTGGGCCCTGGCTGGGTTTTAACTTTTTCTTACCGATGGGAACTGCAATATAGAATGAGCTATTGGTTTTTTGGTCAGTTGTCTCCTCAATTTTACCTCCATTAATTGTGACATGGGTTTGAGAAGTGATCTCGGAAGTTGGATTTTTAAGAAGTGGGTACTCTTCAGCCCTAATTTTTTCATTTTGGTTTGATTTTCCTGGATTAGGGTGGGCATTGGTAGATGGTAACCTAACTCCTTTCCTATGTTTTTTAGTATGATGAAGTGGTTCCGTATCTTGTTTTTTCAAGTAATTCTTTTCATCTGATTTTAACTTATACTTGGGGAAACCATCTTCATCCGAGTCCAAGGAGAACCCCAGAGAACTCCCAATCAACGTTGGGTGTTTCCCGGGGGTGCGGCCATTACGTGGGTCGGACCTAGCACGCGGATCGGCCCAAAACTTAGATTTAAGTTTGCCCAAAGGGTTTGAAGTATTTGGGTGGGCCGGGTTGGTTCCCCCTGTAACCGCTCCCGGCACACTTTCTGTACCTTGTTCATTGGATACATCTACAACCATATCGGAGTCTGCGCCCACCCCCGCAAGGTCATTACCATCAGATGTGGCTATTACTGTTTAGCTTAGTAACTTGTTTAACGTGTCCATATACCACTAAGGTTTCGAACACGCCTATCCCGAGTCCGGCCTCCGATAGGATCGGGAGTCTGACTCGGGACAGGGATGCTATTACTGTCTCATTGTGACCATTGCGGACGTGATCGTAGCCCGAGCTGGAAGAGGTATTTTCGATCCCAGATTGGAGCCCTTTTTTATTTTTATGTAATTTCTTTAATTTAACATGTATGTTTTGGCTTTGGGTTATGGGTTGGATAATTTGAGCATCAAGTTCATCCTCCGAGAAGGATGGGGTGGGTGGGCAAGACTTATTAAGGCAAGAGCCTTCCTGGGGGGGGGGGGGGGGGGGGGGGGGGGGTAATTGGGGGGGGGGGGGGGGGGGGGGGGGGGGGGGGGGGGGGGGGGGGGGGGGGGTAATTTGTCCAAATGAAATTAAAATTTCTTTATTATTTTCTGGGTCTGGCCTTAGGGTGAGGAAGGGACCAATGGTTTTAAGTGAACATTCATCCCCTCTGATGAATGTTTCACCGTTTTGGAGCTGGGAATTAAAAAAAACTTGATTTCTAATTTGTGGTTTTTGGAGTTTTTGGATTTCAGAGATTGAATTTTGTAAGAAAAGAAACTCGTAAGTTGATGGGTTTGAATTATCAAACCAAACTTGTCTGATATCTGACAAAGGGGAATTTGGTTTACTTTTTGGGGGTTTTTTGGGGGTGGAAAAATCAAGAGAGTCTTGGTCAAAGTCAATACTACTTTCTGACATATTTTCCAGGGTATTCCACCTATTAGAGATTGGAATATCTGGATTGATGTTATGTCTGTCGTCTCCCTGTGGGGAACTCAAAACTTCTGCTTTTCTTTTAATAGGGGTGTTTCCCTCAAGAAGACTACGGTTAGAATTAGTGACTTTATTGTGATTTGATTTGGATTTAGATACCCGTACCGATCTTTTGGTATGGGGTGTATCTGGTTTCCTCTCGGTTGTAATTACCGGATTATCTAACAACACAGTGGGTTTGAGTATTTTATTCTCTGTAAGACTGGTTGCATCTTGCGTTTTTCCCTCTGTGTAACTTCCATTCAAAATGGCTGCGTTGACTTCTGTGGTTGGCTTGGGAAAAGGCGCGCTATGTTGGTTGTTATACCCGGGTATAACCTCTTTATTATCAGTTTGTTTCTCAGGGCTGATGTTTGGTCCGGAATTGACCAAACCACCGGCGCTCGTTATATTGTCAACTATAAGAGGTTGGAATGGGACACTAGCTTCATTGGAGCTGGCGGACTCAACTAATTTACCTATATTACCTGACTCATCAAGGGAGATATTGGTGACAATTACAAGGTGGTCCTGATAAGTTGATCCTGTTGTTGTATTACCTAGCTTACCCGTGTCCTCCATCATCGTGTTGGTTGTTGGTTTAGACCCCCGGGTCAAAGTAGATGGTCTCTGAGGTCTTATTACTGTGGTAGGTTCTGAGCCGACTGAGTCATCCAATTCTCCCGATTCTTTAGTCACGTCAATAATAGAACTAACGTCCGCCTGACTATCAATGAAAAACCTGTCCCCGGCAGATTCCTCTAACCAAGATTCATCATTGGGGGTGGGGATATTTTTAGTAATTGATGGGAGCTCCTCATTGTCCCATGATAGATTTTTTGTGTTATTCTTTACTTGGGCCATAACTAACACTGAGCTGGCACTGAGTGATAGTGTTGGTCAAGAAAATGTTTTAGGTGTTAGATTGGGAAATAATTGAGATGTTTAGCTGGCACTAATAGTATCTAATTATATTAATTTATAACTATAGTAGTTATAATGATTATATAGTACCGGGCACCGCTGCCTAGACTCTAATATTATTAATAATTAAGTTAGAATGGGATATGTAACAGTCCGGGAGTGTTAGCTGGCACTATACACAACCAGAGAGTCAAGATAATATTATAAAATTAACAAAGGACTTGTTGTTGTTTAAAGCTTTAACGTGCATATATACCACGAAGGTTTCACGCACGCCTGTCCTGGGCCCAATCTCTGGCCTTTGCCAGTGACTGAGTCCAGGACAAGGGGGGGGGGGGGGATGAGTTTGAGGTCGGCGGAATTTTGAATAAGTATTTAGTAGTGTCCAGCGACTGCGCGGACCGACTAGTAGACACCGAAAATGGGCCGTGTTCTGACTGGCGTAATTTCGATTCCTTCGGGTCTAACTAGAAAAACCTAAGTCTACGGAGAATACCTGCACCTAACATCATGTCCGGACTATGAATTTAAACCCAAAAATAAGTTTGACTGCTCGGCCGAAACGGTTTTAAGGTGATTTGAGCAATTGAACGGGCGCCAAAGTAAAGTGCGTTGGACTATTTATAAAAAAATAAACATAAGAATTTTGAACTCGATCGCAAATATTTAAAGTCCAACTATGCCCAAGGAGGTTACCTGTCCTAGTTAAGGTTGGTTATCACGGGGATCCTGGAGTTTCTCGGAGTGACGGCAGCTGGTGTTGTCGCTGGCGTAGAGCCTGTACCACTGTGGAGTAACCGGGGCCGCAGACTGCTCTGGGCATCTTATGAAGAGACCTGTTGTCCATCTTCATAACCATGACGCACTGTCTATAAATCTGGTCCCTTCGGTGGGTTACGATCACTCCCGGCGTAGTGCCAAAGGTCTTGCGGTGGATTTCATAGCTGCTGCCGTCCTCCATTGGCTTCCAGTCGATGTTGGCAAAACCTCCCCGGAGTTTGGTCGGTTGGAGAGTGTCCCCCTGCAAGTACGGGTGGAGCTGATGGCGAAGACCACCCAGGGCCAGTCTCCACTCGTTCTCGTCCTCGTCCTCGTCCTCGTTCTCTTCCTCTTCCAGGGGGACGGCTTCCGGCGGTGGTCGTTAAAGTTGACCGCTGCACCGAAGTCGTCGTTTTAGGAGTGGAGGTCCATTTCGGTGGTGACCTACTGGCCGGCTGGCACATCGCTGTGTCCATGACCGAGTAGGGCGAGTCCGGGGGTGCGGGTGCCGATGGCTGTCGCGTCCTCTCCGGAGAACTCGGTGGGGGCGGTGACGCAGAAGGGACCGCCACTGGCGGTTGAGCCGCCAGCTTTGCTCCCTCCTGAGCCGTCCCCAGCACGGGTTTCTTCCTTCTCCTTCCTCTTCCCGTTCCTCCTGTCCTCTTCTTTGGAGTGGGGTCTCCATATACCAGGGACACGGTCGCCCGTGACCCGGTATAGTTGACCCTAAACTCCAACAAGGAGCCAAAGCTGGCTATCAGTCCCCCCAGGTGGGGGGGGGGGGGGCAAGTCGAGAGCGCACGAACAAACGTCTAGTCGCATCGCGAGACAGTACTGGAATCCAACACAAAGGACTTAATAAAATAACACAAAGAAACGTATATCTAAACAAAGGAATATTGCGGACCTGAACGGAGCCACAGCAAAATACACGGCAAAAAAGTATTAAATCAACTACTACCTATTAAAACCTATTATAAAACATTTACATACATAAAACAATATTATACATCAATAATAGAACTTACAATTGACTTGCTGAACTAAATATTTGGCCACAGTAGACCATTAAGTAAATATTCTTCTTGTTCAGTGATCCCAATACTGTCTCGCGATGCGACTAGACGTTTGTTCGTGCGCTCTCGACTTGCCCCCCCCCCCCCCCCCCAACTGGGGGGACTGATAGCCAGCTTTGGCTCCTTGTTGGAGTTTAGGGTCAACTATACCGGGTCACGGGCGACCGTGTCCCTGGTATATGGAGACCCCACTCCAAAGAAGAGGACAGGAGGAACGGGAAGAGGAAGGAGAAGGAAGAAACCCGTGCTGGGGACGGCTCAGGAGGGAGCAAAGCTGGCGGCTCAACCGCCAGTGGCGGTCCCTTCTGCGTCGCCGCCCCCACCGAGTTCTCCGGAGAGGACGCGACAGCCATCGGCACCCGCACCCCCGGACTCGCCCTACTCGGTCATGGACACAGCGATGTGCCAGCCGGCCAGTAGGTCACCACCGAAATGGACCTCCACTCCTAAAACGACGACTTCGGTGCAGCGGTCAACTTTAACGACCGCTCCCGTTGAGTCGTCACCAGGATTTGTTGCTGTGGCGGCACCGAAAAGGAAGGCTTCATCACCGACCATCCAACCAGCCAAGACTAAGCCACCGCCGGAAGCCGTCCCCCTGGAAGAGGAAGAGAACGAGGACGAGGACGAGGACGAGAACGAATGGAGACTGGCCCTGGGTGGTCTTCGCCCATCAGCTCCACCCGTACTTGCAGGGGGACACTCTCCAACCGACCAAACTCCGGGGAGGTTTTTGCCAACATCGACTGGAAGCCAATGGAGGACGGCAGCAGCTATGAAATCCACCGCAAGACCTTTGGCACTACGCCGGGAGTGATCGTAACCCACCGAAGGGACCAGATTTATAGACAGTGCGTCATGGTTATGAAGATGGACAACAGGTTCTCTTCATAAGATGCTCAGAGCAGTCTGCGGCCCCGGTTACTCCACAGTGGTACAGGCTCTACGCCAGCGACAACACCAGCTGCCGTCACTCCGAGAAACTCCAGGATCCCCGTGATAACCAACCTTAACTAGGACAGGTAACCTCCTTTTGGGCTTAGTTGGACTTTAAACAATTGCGATCGAGTTCAAAATTCTTATGTTTATTTTTTTATAAATAGTCCAACGCACTTTACTTTGGCGCCCGTTCAATTGCTCAAATCACCTTAAAACCGTTTCGGCCGAGCAGTCAAACTTATCTTTGGGTTTAAATTCAAAGTCCGGACATGATGTTAGGTGCAGGTATTCTCCGTAGACTTAGGTTTTTCTAGTTAGACCCGAAGGAATCGAAATTACGCCAGTCAGAACACGGCCCATTTTCGGTGTCTACTAGTCGGTCCGCGCAGTCGCTGGACACTACTAAATACTTATTCAAAATTCCGCCCACCTCAAACTCATCCCCCCCCCCCCTTGTCCTGGACTCAGTCACTGGCAAAGGCCAGAGATTGGGCCCAGGACAGGCGTGCGTGAAACCTTCGTGGTATATATGCACGTTAAAGCTTTAAACAACAACATCTTGTTCAGTGAGAATACTGTCTCGCGATGCCATTTGTGTTACATAGTCTGCTTTCTACTGGGGTGTTGTTCCATCGTCCTGTTTCGATTGGTAAGTAATGGTTTGATGTTCTAAATTTTAGTAACGTAGTCCAGGATATGTGTGGTAATTTTATAATATATTTTTCTAATGTTAGATATTCTTTAAATGTGGTGTACATTTTACCCCTTGATGATGAAGCTATGTCGCTATTCCATTGTTGTAGGTACTGACCGTTTTGTCTTAATTTAACGTTTTGAATAAGTAGTGGTATAGATGAAACGTTTTGTGACATCCAAATACTAGTCATACCTAGTTGGTTAAATATATTTTCCATGTTTTATCCACTTATAATTATATCCAGATATGTTAGAGTCGTGTAACATTGGTTTATACAATAAGAGGAATGTTTTTGTTTGTTTTCCAGAAACAATTCGGGCCCAGATACTTATCATCCGTTGTTGGATAATTAATTTAAGGGGTTTTCTTCCAAGTTCACCGTATATCATGAATAGTGGGGTTCCTTTCCTTACTGGTAGGATGTGTTTTAAAAATGTATTATGAATAGCTTCAATAATATCAGTATTTTCATGGTCCCATACTTCACATCCATATAAAAGAATCGGGACAACCATGGAATCAAATCATTTTAATTTACATTCAACTGAAACGTTATTGTCTTTAGATTTAGAAGATAAAGTACATTGCTTTTGTCGCCTTTTGTGTTAGCAGTGTTTTGGTTATTTTAAACTTGTTTAATTTGGTAAAAGTTAACCCTAAATATTTGTACTCTTTTACGTTTTCGAGTGTTTGGTTTCCTAATGTAAATACCTTCTAGTAGTCATTAGCAGTGCCATTAAAATTATTATTTTAGTTTTGTTTACGTTAACTTTAAGTTTCCATTTATTGCAATATTGTGAAAAGGCATTAAGGGATTGCTGTAAATAGGAGGCGTTTGTTGTGAGAAGCGCAGTATCGTCGGCATATAATAAGCTTAGAAAATAAAGAGCGGTTTCCGAGATTGTTGCTATGTCATCTGTGGCTATAGATACCCCAGTACAATTGTGGCTTTTTAAGTAATTATCTAGATCATTTAAATAAATAGAAAACAAAACAGGTGACAAATGTTCTCTTGACGGACACCGATATTGCAAGGTAATAGATCTGATGTTTCATTGTTTGTACAAATGCAAGATTTTATTCCTTGATACATTTGGTAGATCATTTTGAAGAATTTTCCATTTATATTATTTTTAAGCAATTTTTGCCAAAGACATGTCCTAGAGATTAGTTCCAATCCGATATTCGGAATAGACAGATGCCGGATTAGGCAAAAGTTAAGTAATAATAAATTAATGGTCGCTGGACGGGACTATGAAACTGTGCCGGTTTACACAGAAATCCGGTTTATATATATATACACACACATATATACACAGTCAAAATATAGAACCCCTTGCCAAACATTGTGATGACGCCGGTTACACTCTAGAATAATACACTAACATTCATTCCTAGCTATGACTCCGCTGCGAGTAGACGTCGCCGAAGTTGCTCTGCAATTACCCCCCCCCCCCCCCCCCCCCCCGGGGGGACTTATGCAGTCCTATGGAATGTTGCTAGAGTATCGCGTCACGTACACCGGGTCGCGGGCAACCGTGACTTTGGTGTACGGTGACGCGGTCCCGCAGACAAGAGGAGGAAGAGGAAGGAGGAAGAGGAAACGCGTGCCAGTGGCGGTACAGGGGGGAGCAAAGTTCTGCGTCGCCGCCCCCGCCGACCACTCAGAAGAGGACGACAGAGCCGAAGGCCCAGGAGTCCCCGGAAACGACCTACTCGGTCTTGGATACAGCAATGTACCAGCGGAAGAGGAGGGAGCCACCGACTTCTACTCCGAGGATTGCGTCTCCGGCGCGGCGGTCAACTTTATCGACCGCCCCCGTTGAGTCGCCTGTTGTTGCTGCTGCAGGCAAGAGGAAAGCTACCTCGCCGATCCACCATCCCGACAAGGCACCGCCGCAACATCCGTCTCCCCCCCCCCCCCCCCCCCCCCCCCCCAGCAGAACCGGCAGGAGACTGGAACTTAGCCGTGGATAAGATCAAGCCACAGTACCGGAAACTTCTGCATGGGGACACTGCTGATCCGAAGAAGCTGAGAGGGAAGTTCCTCAACGTGGCATGGACCAAGCTGCCCGACGACTCGCATTTTGAACTTCACAGCATTAGGTTGGAAGGAGAACCAGGACTTGTGGTCACACAGCGTCGTCAGGACGTCTACAGACAGGCGATACTCATCCCGGAAATGGATAGCCACACCATACACCGGATGGTCAAGGCAGTCTGCGGCGACGCTGTGTACCTGCACGTGATACGGACCCTGCTTCACAAGAAACATCTGCTCCCCAACCTGGACAAGGCTGCCCCTCTCAGCCCTTCGTAGTCACCAACCTTCCAAGGGCTTAGTCGGACTTTAAAATTTGTGGCCCCCATTCAAAATTTTATGTTTATTTTTTTGTAAACAGTCCGACGCAGTTTATTTTGGAAGCCCGTCTAAATGGCTCAAATCACTTTAAAACCTTTTCGGTCGAGCAGTCTAATTTTTTTGTTTGGACTTAAATTTGTGTAGCTCAATTTGGTTTCGGTCTTCGACTTAACTACTAAATTCGTATTCCAAATTCCGCCCACCTCAAACTTACCCCCTCCCCTCCGGCCCGGACCATATTGATCGGACTTTAAACTTTTAGACTTTCGTTCAAAATTTTATGTCGAAATTACTTCTTCTTTTTTTTTTGGACTGTCCTCCTAAAATTCTCCAAATTATATAAATATTCGGCCGAGCAGTCAATTCTTTTTATTTTTGGCTTACTAATTGCTATTTTCAAAATTCTGCCCATTTTCAACTCTACACCCCCCCCCCCCCCCCCCCCCCCATCCCGAGTCAGGCCACCGATCTTATCGGAGGTCGGACTCGGGATGGGCGTGTTCGAAACCCTAGTGGTATATGGGCACGTTAAACTAGTTATCATCATCATCACTAACGTTTGTTGTGAAATATACGTTAACAAGTTGCATCAAGTTGTTGTATGCATGCAAAATGGCCTGGTCACAGAGCCAGGACAAGAAACCATTTGTTTTCAGTTGTACCAATGTATTTATAATAAATGATACATGGCAAAAATAGTGAAAAATTTAAGCCTACTGGAACACAGTGACTACTAATCAGCGGTTATTGGATGGCAAACGCACCTGGTCACAAATGAAATCCGCTGTCGCCACATGGCTACTCTTTCCAAATAACAGCAAGGGATCTTTATGTGCACTTCCCTCATCCCACAAACAGGATAGCACACACGACGCTCTTTGATAGACCCGTTATGAATCACTGGTTGGGACGGGAAATAATCAAACGGGCCCATTAAGGAGAATCGAACCTTCAGCAAATGGAATCGTCCCGCTCCCGCTCCCTACGTTACGTCCCGCTCCCTAACTTACATAAGATCATATCATTTCGTGGTATAAATACAGTCGAGTTGCATTTTCCTCGGGTGCTGATGGGCGAATAATGTTGCAACTTCGTTCACATCTCTATCTTGGTCATAATGAATCGTTAGGAGCGCCAAATTAGAAAGGCGCTCCTGACCCATGGAAGAACGCATGACATGATGTATGTACTATGTATATAGTGACAGGATGGTGCTAAAGCTTCGCTCACACTCGCACGAAGTAACCGGTAATGTGCACGCCATCTTTAGCAGAACGAAGACTTTAGGAAACATAGTTGTATCAATTGCGCGTAAAACAGTTTTCATCACATCATGTGACCTTCGCAGAATTAAATTTGTATGTACTTCTTCAAAAAAAGAAAGAAACGCGTAGTTTGAATTTTTTACGATATTTACATGCATTTGTGTCCGACCAAAAAAGAACAAATAACTGCAGTTAATCTATGCTTCTACTCTAATTTATATACTCACTAATATTGCTATGTTGTCAGTTTAGACTGTGTTGAATTTCTGAAGACCTTTATGTATCTATTATCTTGTAATAAAATGCACTTTTAATCTAACTATGCCTTTCTTTTGTTTTTGAACCGCGTATAATACATTGTTATTATTTAAACCATACCGCTATAACTGATTTGGTGATTGAGGAGTCCGATGGGTAGCAAACCCGGCTACGTTATCCAGGTCATTTGGGGACAAGGACTTTTATATGAAAAATCCGATTATTTTTTTCATTTGAGCGGAACTCTCAATCCTGCGGAGGGGGGGGGGGGGGGGGGGGGGGGGGGGGTCGTCCGATCCCCCGATCCCACCCCTATCCCCTGGCTACGGGCCTGTTGAACTTGAAACTCTGCATAGTTAGCTTGGTTAGTTCACAACTGGATGGGAAGTTTACAACATATGTCGAGTCTCTAATTAATTCCGTGGGTCTTCAGCTTAGACCACACAAACTACACTAGTTGACTGCGTCCATATCTGAAACGTCATTGTCGATCATACTGTCAGTTGTGTATCAAGAATTTTTGTTTGGAGGTTTTGTAGCATACAAAACTACTCGTCCATTCTCTGCTATGGCCCTTGACCAGACATATAAATAGGGCAATGCCATATTAAAAAAATATATATTATGGAGCTGTGAGTCTGACCGAAAAATCACTCAACTCTAAGATGGTGGATGATGGCCAGCCTACAAATATCCAGAATTATTGAGGATCATATTGGTTCTTCAGTTTACAGCAAGCAAGTCTCAAAAGCACTATGGTCAAATTGCCAGTATTCAAGCAAATTTCCGGAAAGAGGACAATCAGGTCATATCAGTAAATGCAGATATGAGAAATACCCTTCAAATCGGTTGAGTAACATTTTTATTGGAAATTTATTTATTACCATGTATTAAGTTAGCATTGATACTAAATGTCACGGGGATTCTATAATACCGTTTGTGCACAACATAGGGACCGAAATACCTGTTCTGTAATGAACCCCGTTTAATGGGAAGGTACAGCAGCACTTTATCCCCTGGTTTAAATTCCAGACTCTTAGCCTTCCTATCAAACACTGATTTTATTTTGCTCTGAGCATGGCTCAGTTGCTTCCTAGCCTTCCTATCTCTAACTCTCTTATTCATTAATACTCCCTTGTCCATATCATAACCTGACATCTGATCCTCCATCTCACCCTCAGTTAACAATGTAGTGCGAGCTGCCAACAAACTTGGATCAGCCCCCTGCTCTAGGATTAACTCTTGTCTATTACAAGGTAAATCCCCTCTATCAAACACAACTGGTTCAATTCCCGTCTGCGGGAGATCAACAGGTTCCACCACATTTAATTCCTCAGTTGACTTATCTACCATTTTACTGATAACCTCATCCACTCCAATTTCATGGCTCACACACGTATCAGACAAATCACAAATATCCTCTGGGTATCGTGTTACCCTACTGGCCATAGCCCTAGTCATTACACACGCAGGATATCTAATCTCATCAACCTCACTCTCTTCTATTGGTAAAGTGCTGTCTTTAATTAACATTTGGTCACATTTCGGCTGACAACACTGACTAGGCAAATTATTACCCAACAAAACTCCTATGTTTTCAACAGGCAAGTCCTTCACAACACCCATAATGACTGGTCCCGTCACAAACTTCGAACACAAGAAAACCTTATGTAACCGGACAACCATTTTTTCTCCAGTAACCGAGGTTAAAGCCAAACTACGTCCTAACTCTTTTATTCATCAATACTCTCTCAGTTAACAATGTAGTGCGAACTGCCAACAATTTTGGATCAGTCCCCTGCTCTAGAACTAACTCTTGTCTATTACAAGGTAAATCCCCTCTATCAAAGACAACTGGTTCAATTCCCCTCTGCGGGAGATCAACAGGTTCCACCACATTTAATTTGTCAGTTGACTTATCTACCATTTTACTGATAACCTCATCCACTCCAATTTCATGGCTCACACACGTATCAGACAAATCACAAATATCCTCTGCGTCTTGTGCTAACCTACTGGTCATATTCCTAGTCATTACACACGCAGGATATTTAATCTCATCAACTTCACACTCTTCTATTGGTAACGTGCTGTCTTTAATTAACAGTTGGTCACATTTCGTCTGACAACACTGACTAGCCAAATCATTTCCCAACAAAACTCCTATGTTTTCAACAGGCAAGTCCTTCACAACACCCATAATGACTGGTCCCGTCACAAACTTCGAACACAAGAAAACCTTATGTAACCGGACAACCATTTTTTCTCCAGTAACCGAGGTTAAAGCCAAACTACGTCCTATGTCTGAATTTTCAATACCAGCTAAACACGTTTGCGTTATCAGACTCTGACTACACCCGGTATCTCTATAGATTGATATTGCCTTAGGACACAACTCTTGTTTCACATCACAAACCATACCAGTGGACACATACGGGTTTACTTTCTCTGCCATGGGACTAACCATTAACTCTCTCGCTAACGGAGCTGACCTCACTAAACCGACCACTTGCGCATTATCGCGTTTCCTTTTAAAACAGTCCCCGACAAGATGGTTATCCTTTTTACAGTAACTGCAATGTGGACGAAAAGTTCGTGCATTGGCTGATAATGCAGGCTTATCCTTACTTTGCCCACCAGGTGCATTCCTTGCCTGACTAGCTGACCAACTAGATGACTCTCCCCGATAGTTACTTTCCCGGGAAAAACCTGGCTGAAATTTCTTCTTATCACCCTGTTGTATAGAGCTACCCTGTACTGCCTGAGCCTTGTGTATTAACACGTAATCATCTGCCACTATGCCTGCCTCCTGTATCTTTTTGATATCACGATCCTCTAAATGAATATGTAAGCTAACTGGTAATCCATTTTTAATGTCCTGTAAGATCAACAACTCCCGTAACTCGGTATATGACTCTACCTGATGAGACACCACCCATTTATCAAACTTCCCTGCCTTCTTAGCCACAAACTCACTATAAGACTGACCCTGCGTTTTTCTCAACTCGCTATACCGTAAACGATAATCCTCAGGTCGTAATTCATACGCCCTCAACACTGCCGCCTTAACTAGGTCGTACTGACTTGCTCGCTCGTCACTCATTGAATTATAAGCTACACTAGCCTTCCCCTTAAACTTAGACACGGCTAACAATGTCCACTTAGACTGCGGCCAATTTAGCTGCTTAGCGGCCCGTTCAAAAAGTTGAAAGAACATATCTACCTCCTGGTCATCAAATACAGGCACTGATCTATAAGCCTCCGACGTGTTAAAACCATTTCCTGCCTCTCGTCTAACTTCTTCAGTATTCAACTTTAACTCATGTTCCACTTTTAATTTTTCTAACTGGAATTCTCTATCCCTCTCTTCTCTCTCTCTCTCTCTCTCTCTCTCTCTCTCTCTCTCTCTCTCTCTCTCCCTATGTCTATCTTCTCTATCTCTCTCTCTCCCTCTCGCTATCTTCTCTATCCCTATCTTCTTTCTCTCTATCTCTATGTCTATCTTCTCTATCTCTCTCTTCTCTTTCTCTCTCTCTCTCTCTCCATCTCTCTATCTTCTCTATCCCTATCTTCTTTCTCTCTATCCCTCTCTTCTTTCTCTCTATCCATCTCTCTATCTAATGCACGTTCTTCTCTTTCGTACTCAAGCTTTTTAAAAGCTAATTGTTGTTCCACACTTAACTCATTTATCTCTATCTCTGGAACAATCTCACTGTCTTCCATAACAGGACTATCACCAAAAACTTCCTGGATAATAATTGTCCTTATATCGCCTAAGGTTTTAGCTGATGTTAAATCAATTTCTCGCTCACCCGCGATTTCAACTAACTCGGCCTTACGTGCTCGCTTAATCTAAACTACACTGAGCGTAGGCCTATCCAGCAAATTCTTATCCATGTTTAGATATGACGCACTTAATATTAATTAATTTTCTAGTGAACAACGTTGCTACTTCTAGTCAATTTGTAAAAATAATTTATAAAGCCCCCATTTACAAACAATACTTTTTTAAATATGCATGACCCGTTTCAGATCCCGGACGAGCGCCCCAATTTTCTACTCCTGTCACGGGGATTCTATAATACCCGTAACTGAATGAAACACGGTTATCAAAATATCTCTCCTAACTGTATATCTATTAGATCTCTCTGTATCGAGCAGTATTACCCGCTGTGGCTCGTCTCTAGGTATGATCAGAGATAAGATCTTATATAAAGTATATATAATATAGCACGTTTAGTTCACTAGAAAACACAACAAAAACACAATACTCTTTGGAATCTGTATTAACCTACGCTGACAAATGTACTGCCGCAGTAGTTAATTAATACCAACAATAATAACAACCCAGAACTGATCACTTAATTAGTTAATCTCTAGGTGTCTAGTTTACACAATATGCTAATCACTTTACCGTGACACAACACCCACACGTGTGATAATTAAGAAACGCTAACACACATACGTGCGATAATGGAGAAACGCTTCCAGGGGAACTTAATTAATAAAGGAATTACAACACTATTCCTAACTGGTTAATTTTTAATTAACCCTAACTACTCATTCAATAACCTTGTAATACAGAATTAATACTGGTACCTATCACAATAAAGACAATAACCTACAGTTTACCTAGGTCCTCTAGGATGACTGGCTAAGCTTTATATGTATATATATCAGAACGGTGAGCCTACAGAATACTGCGTCAGATGACCGGCAGCACCGTCTAAATAATATTGGTATAATACAGTATTACAATATTTAAAGTCACATCAATCACATCAAGGTTATACACAGAGCAGAAATATATATTTACCAAAGTCCCGTCTGAACTAATATAGATCGTTCAGTGGACGACGACCGTTCCCCTGGATACCTCCAAAATGGTTCTCCTGGATATCTCTAAAATCCTAGCTATTTATTCAAAACTCTCAGAGACAGCGAATATCGCCTGGGGGTACAAGGCGGTACCTCACGTATCATGTGGATTTGCCACAACCACCATGCCGGCATATTTTTCTCTGATCGTCAGACTGGCTGTCGCCATACCGCGAGCAATCCATTGGCCATAAACAGCACTACCGGAGATATTACGTAACTACTAGCCACATGGCCTCCACACCTGCTGGGTGTGTATTAGAAGTACAGCTCGATGACCGTCGCGCAAAGGTATCACGTAACAAAGTACCCACCTGGGCTAAGTGCATAATGGAACTGCACACGGCCTTCTAATATCGCCACAGGTGAAAAGAAATTAAGAGCATGTACCGTCACACTAAATGATGATTTTTAACAATTAACCATATTTATTTATATATCTAATTGGATTTAAACTGATATATTTTACAACTTGTCCTAGCAATCAGTGACAAAGTCATGCATATTTCATTCCTTGTGAGTTACAACTAGAACCCATAAACATATTACTGTCAACTACCTTAGAGCACATGTACACTCTGCTTAAAGCACTGCAAAATAGCAAAACAAAGAATCTGACCTTGAAAATAACCTAAAGGTCATTTCAAAGTTGTAAATGCATCGGCAATATATGACTTCCTATAAGTTTTCAATACAGATATGACACCTAGCTGGAATAGTTTAGCTGTTATTTAAGGCTAAAGTATTGCATTGGTCACGGAATCCAGGGATGGCTGCTGACTTTGATTCATATCCATTTTTTTCACAATGGGTCAAGGTCATACTTCTACTCACAATTGCAGGCTTTTTTGGTTTAGCAGTGGTATTTCAGCGGATCAAACTTCAAATATGAGTTTCCAAATTGACAATTATTATGTAGCCAAATTAATAACGATAGTAATTGCATGGATATAGTAAGGTGTAGAAAACTGACCCCCCCCCCCCCCCCCCCCCCCCCCCCCACACACACACTGTTTTAAAGTAAAAGTATGTTATCTACTGTAAAAAAAAAACTCTTCATTCTACATATAAATATCAGTGTTCTGCTAGGTTCAAAATACCACATTACAGCAATTATGTGGACCTTTGATCCTCGGTCATAATTCTGCGGTAAAAAAATAAATTCTACGGCAAAGGGGCAGTATTCTATTTAGAATAGTAACCGTGGGTCAGTATTAAATGGGTGTAAAAATACCATGTTACACCGGCAACTCGGAATTTTAAAGACCCACCCCCAGGGATTTGTTTAATAAAAATACAGTAACATTTCTTGCAAGTAGTTATAATAGGTACAGTATTAGAACAGGGATAACAAAACAGTGCTTTATTGTTATAATGATTTTAAAAACAATTAGGATCTGAACCCAAAGTCCAAATGTTGTGTTAAATCGTTATAGCTATCAGTGAAACACTGTTATTATCCCCTAATTCCAATCGTTTTACTTATTATAAATTATGCTCTTTAATTGGTTATATTAGTTACCAGATATTTATGCATTTTATTTTACAGAAAATGTTGCTGTCGGGAAGTCTGCGTCTCAGAGCTCATACGTCGACACTAAGATAAGTGCAAACAACGCTGTGGATGGTGACATCACACAGTCAACGTGTATTCTTACCGACACGAGTCAGCAATACACCTGGTGGGAGGTGGATTTGGGTGAACAGTATTTTATTCATGAAGTTGTAATCCACTTTAGGACAGGCTGTAAGTATATAATACTTTTCTCTTCTTTTTAAAACAAATATTTTATTGTCCCCAGCTCATTTTGACGATGCCAGGGTTGGGGTGCCATGAATCATCGCCTCACAGAAGATGAATTAAATTATACACGCTAAATACTAGGAGTACATACACATTGTGGCAGTATGCTGATTATAGTAATAGTAATACTTGTATACATAATGTAGATGATGATGTATTTAATATTAATGCATATGTACATGTAGATAGTAATATTAATAACACATTATACATGGCTGGTTGATAGAAATATATTTAAATAGGCTGGTTGATGTAATGGGGACATAAAATAAATATATAAGTTTAGAAAGGACTGTTAAAAAGAAAAGCTGTAGTAGTAATTATAGTCATAAGTAATAATGTTAAAATTCACGTCAAGCGCTCGCTTGATAATTGTTTCTATTTTCTTCCGTCAAATTACTTTCTTGACTGCAGAGTCGTTTCCATTGTGCCCAGATTCTATTATACTTTTTATGTCTACAATTTATAAAAAGAATATATTTTTGTATTTCGTATTTATTTTGAAAAACGTTTTCAGCAGCTGTTATATTTTTTTTCCATTTTTGTCTTGTATATATAATATTTATTAACAGCCAGTTTATAAATATGTCGTTTATATCGCCTATTTGTCCAAATAAAATAATTGTTTTATTTAATCTTATCCGAATTCCTTTTTTGTTTAAAATCCAATTTACAACAACATGCCACGCATCGGTCGCTTTATTACAATGGTAAAATGAATGCGTACATTCGTACATTCATTAGTATCTATGTATTTAATTGTATGTAAAAAAAAAGAAGAAGAGTATTAGTTGTTAGTATCTGGTGTATAATTCTGTATTGAAATCATATCAAAGTTGTATCTGAGACTTATAAAAGGCACTTTATAATAGTTTCCCCATTCTTTTGAGTCAAAAGCAAAACCTTGGTTTCTACATCTTATTTGTGGTAAGTATATAATGCCAAGTGTTTAAAACAAGTACGTATATAATACTTGTTTTAGAACACTTGGCGTTGGATCTGATGCACATTAGTATGTCGAGAACAAAACAGTTAGGGTAAAATATCTATTAAAAAGATAAATATTACTTGATTCTGTATGTTGAAGTTTAAAAAGAAAAGATTGTACGGTTTTCAAGCATGATAAATGTACGAAAGAAAATATGTCCGCACTTTTCTTCATCAAAAGTATTTCAAACATATAGGAGATGATGCGCAAACGGTCTAGGGTCGATCCGCGTCGGTGGGCCCATTAGGATATTTCTCTTTACAGCCCAGGCTCAACAACTTATGTAACAAAGGCCGAGTAATGTGTTATTCTGTCTCGGGCTTGCTGCATATAAAAGGAACCTTTCTGCTAATAGCAAATTGGGCTGTCATGCCACGATCAGAAGAGATCAGGCCCTTGCTAAGGACCCTATGGGCAACCTAGGGAGACACCTCATCATACGCAGGTCTTAACTACGAGTTACTCTCGGCCTACTAAATTCCAAACCTATACGTAGCTATCTACTTTTATTTTTTAGAACGACCATCAAAATTTCGCCAAACTTCCTTCATCAAAATGCGCACTCATTTCCCTTAGGCTTAATCCTACGGGACATTCCAAATTACATAGCACCATACCACCCCTCGCCTGTTACCAACTACGGTTGGACTGCTGGTGCTCCCTTGCACCTGCCAGTGCAGGTGGTCCCTCCTTCACCCACCCCAACCCTTTCCTGTCCTGGACGGAAGAACCGGCTGAGGCCGGTACTTGTGCCCAGGACGGGCGTGCGCTACAACAGATTGCTCTGAATGTGCACGTTAAACGATTTTCCTTCCTTCCTTCCTAATAGGAAATAGTGTCCCAGTGCGTGGTGGCAGCGGGTTTTCTCTCTGGTTATCTGTAAGGTTCCTAAGCACATAATCGTAATTGAAGGGACATACCTGAGTTTGCTCCATTGTAAGATGTTTCCGACTAATTAAATATTTCTACGATTAAACTTACATATTAAATATATGTTCTTGTTTAGAATATTAGTGTGTCTGTATATTTAATGGTTTTTTGGTCATCTTAAGGATATCAAGGCAATACAAACCAACAGTCGAGAGGCCCTGCGAACAGCGGCCAATCGCATATTTAGATCAGTAATTTATCGCTCCCCCATAGAGCGCCCAACACTATAATGCTAATTTGGGGAGTTGCCCAGCCCTGAGTACAGTGGCCCAGTATACATCCCACCGCCAATATTTCTCCTGTGTAGCATCATATCGGTGTTATGGTCCTGAAGCCCATCGCCACCACAATAGGTGCGGAAGGTACACAAGAGCAATCCTCCAAGTTAATCGTGGGATCATCTGCGATCATACTAACCTAGTTGATGGGAGCTTCTAGGCTAGACATTCTATGGTATCAATGATTGAAAAACGCAGGTCCCCCGTGGGTACGTTCCAAATGTTACACACACACACAGCGATGAGCCGACGCACCAAATGTAGTATTTATCTAAAAAGTTGATATTCACAAATGTTTGTTTTTGTGGGGTTTTTTACTTTTTAATATCTGAATTTACAACTGAAAGGCGGGATATTCTTATGTAATTCTTAAATGCAGAGGATTTCCATCTGCCTGCCTCTTGAATTTCCTCCTCCGATACACCTGGCATTGCTGTTGTTGTTACCGCCCCAATGCATGCGGAAATAATGGGATTTGAACGGTCCGACGAAAGACCGAAATGGACCGAAAAGGACCGAAGTGAACTGAAACGGACAGCAATGGACCGACGAAACACCGAAAGGGACCGAAATGGATAGAAGAAACAGCGAAATGGACCAAAATTTTATCCAGAAGTTGTAATATCGCCTTCTTCGAGTCTTTTAATATTGTTTATTAAAGAAAAATAATATATATATATATATATATATATATATATATATATATATATATATATATGTATGTATGTATGTATGTATGTATGTATGTATGTATGTATGTTTGCATGTATGCATGTATGTTTGTATGTATATGTATATTGGTATTCCCCCCAGACTGGGCAGGGTACTGAAACATAGGGACAGGGTGGTGATCTTAAGAGGCAAGGTGCTGGAATATAAGGACAGGGTGGTGATCTTAAGAGGCAAGGTGCTGATCAATAATGGCAATGTTCCATTTCAGAATTCCCAAACACGAATGTTAATAAAATATACAAAAACGCGTGTATTTTGTCATTTATATTTCATGTAAATTATCACCTCAACATTAAATAACGATGCTTAATTGCAAGAACAAGTGTGCAGGGAATGAGCCGGATAGTCTTAAAGCTGAGTCAGTGTTGGGCAGAAAAATGTGTTTTAACCGCAGCATGCCGCCCGTTAGTCGAGACAGTGGTCGGGAGAACTAAAGGGGCAGCGGGGAGTCGCGGTAAAGAATTAAAGGGGCATCAGGGTGATCCATGTTTGCATCGGGGCGGAGCGCCCATCCATCCCGTATTAGGAGAATGACTAATATTAGTATGTATATATATGTATTATGTATATTATATATATTATTATAATTATTATTATATATAATGTGTGGCTGGATAGAAAGGAAGAAAAAAAGGTTTATTTGACGACGTACCAAGCATATTGTATGTATTGATATATTGGCTGATGACGAAATGGCTATTCCTACCAAAAAGGAGCAAGGCATTTATATATGCCCTTTCCCTGTGACAAAACAGTACACACCACGGTCTTTGGGACATTGGTTCGGGCGGGAAAATTACCAATGACAGACATTCTAAGAGGAGGTTCCATCCTGCCGCCCATTCATCCATTCATCTATCCACACACCCTTCAACACATACATATATCCATATATATATATATATATATATATATATATATATATATATAATGTATATCAAAAAAGGTTTCGGGGTATATACTTCAGTCCAGAGATTGCCTGTGTGCGTGTGCGTATGTGACTCGTTAGTATGTGTCGATCTGCCTCTCTCTCTCTCTCTCTCTCTCTCTCTCTCTCTCTCTCTCTCTCTCTCTCTCTCTCTCTCTCTCTCTCTCTTGTCTGTCTCTGTCTCTGTCTCACTGTCCCTCTATATCCCACGTTCTCTCTCTGTGAGCCTGTTCCTTTGACTATATCTCCCCCCTCCATTTACTTTGCATCTGTATGTATCTGTATCTGTTTCTGTCTGTATGTCTGTCTATCTGTCTCACGCACACACACACACACACACACACACACACACACTCTATCCCTCCATCTCTCTCTCTCTCTCTCTCTCTCTCTCTCTCTCTCTCTCTCTCTCTCTCTCTCTCTCTCTCTCTCTCTCTCTCTCTCTCTCTCTCTCTCTCTCTCTTTGAGTGTGTCTCCATCTGCTTGTCACCCTCTGCATGTTGCTATATTGTCCAGTGATATCATTTGTAAAAATTGAAGTAAGTTTTGTGAATAAAAATAATGAATTAGAGAAGTCAAGTGCACCACATATTGTAACTGTTAGCCGATTAAAATGTGGGTTGAAATTACAATAGGTGTTGCAAAAGGACTCCTATCAATTGATATTTTTTTGAAGAGAATATTTGTGTGTGAAGAATAGTTCTTGATCGTGATAATTTATTGTTAGTTCTCTATATCAGGGATTTTACGATAATGAATGTCCCACAATAGTGTTGACGCAACATCGTATTGCCTGTTCACAAAACGTTTACTCTTCCTTTAGAACTTGTATGTGGTATTTTTGGTGTTTTAATGTTTTAATCTTCTTTGTATCACCGACGCTCTTTGGTACACAGTATAAGTTATAATCGATATTACAGAACAGCATACAAACACAAAGAGATCAGAAAACATCAATTTCGTTTAATATAATAGTGCTTAAATATGATGGTTATGCCAGTGGGTCTTATCACAAACTGCTCATGTAGTGTATCCAGAATTTCTATCACAGATGGCCATGACAAAAAGGTCTTCCTGACATAATTTGACATTTTTCGTGATGTATTTTGTCTCGAAGATATTTTAGCAATATCACATGTTCCTGTCTGTCTGATTGTATGTATTTGTCTGCCTGAATCTTTGTATTAATGTCTTGCTTTGTCCGTCTGTCATTTACATACACGGAAATGGAAAATCTTGGGCAGTTGGGACATTTTAGGCTTCAACGCATCGAGGGGTTAGTGCCAGAACCTATTATATGGAGAATTATACAACAAATGAGTTAATCACCTTGTCAGCATCATGGGAATGTGTACTATCATTTCACAATGTCTCATTCAAATCAATCATTTATTTATGCTCTTATACATCAGAACCCAAACCAATTATATTTTATGTTCATTTCCACAAAAGGTCCAACACCATATTTTCAGCTCTACCTTATTCTGTCTCTCCAGAATAATTTTGTAGTATCACCCATAGCTGACAGACATACCACGTTAGCTTACAACACTGGATTGTGGTGGGCTGTAAACTGTCTGAGAAGATTGAATCCTAGGTGCCATAACGCATGACGCCCTAATAACACATGCTAGTGTTTCTATCCAGCGATGGTGTTTTATGTAAACAATCTCTGGCTGGGTGTTTTGGCTTACAAGGAAATAACAACTCTGGCAGAGGTACCAAGACTTAATTGTTTACGCATCATGATGTTGGTAATAATCTGAGATGGACTGCAGACAATGGGGGGAAGAGGCTGGAAGTGTGTAGCGCTTAGACATCTGGAATGTGGTAAAATGTGTGTGTTGTTAACTAGTTGCTAAATAAATGCCGGTTATGTAAATAGTTTAATCAGAAGTGATTGCAGAGTTCATTTCGTTCTACAGAAGAAACACGCAGTTGATAAAGTTAAAAAGGAAAGTTATTTTCTCTTATTTTATAGTTTGAACAGTTACTATGTGTACTAGAGAAATAATAATATAACTGAATTAATTTGCCGGGGACAGGACGTAGCCAAGTAAGTGCTGGCCTAAATGTGCGGTCAGTCTAGGATCGATCCCTGTTAGTGGAATCATTGGACTATTTCTCGTTCCGGCCAGTGCTTCACAACTGGTGTTACAGACTATGATATGTACTATCCTGTCTGTGGGATGATGCATATATTAAAGATCCCTTGGTGCTAATAAAAAAGAGTTGCCTATAGTTTCCTCTCTAAAATATATCTGTGGTCATTAACCACATGTCTGACACCACATAACTGTAGTTGTGTTGAGTGTGTCATTAAATATAACATTCTTTCTATATATATTTTTTAATTTTTTTTAAACATGGCTCTTATATGCAACGGCCTTAGTTAAACATTATGATCTAGCTATGTCTGTATTGTGTAGACAATTTGAATATTATACAAAAAATAACTTGCAATTTAAAATGAAAATGCCTGGAAATTGTTTATTGTAATAAGGATGCCGGCCCAAAGATGATAAATGTGTTATGACCATACGCAATAAAATATTTTAATTTACTTAGCATAGAGGGAAATTATTTTATATTATTTCGAAGGCATTATCACAGGATTGTAACTTTTCTAGTCATTGTATATTTTATAGACATTATATAATATTTGACATATAGTTGAAAATGAATTAGTAGATTATGGTCAAGCATTTTTCTTTAAATCAGAGTTCATACTATAACTAATTGGTTAGAAAAAGCGACCCATTTATGTAAATGACATGAAATAAATATGCATACAAATAATAAATATTGTTAATTGTAGTAGTTGAAATATATGCACATTCATATTTTCTGGGCTAAAATATCTAGATATTACTACATTAACTGGAATAATTGTAATATTTCAGATGCTCCAATGATGAGGGATCTATGGTCATTATAACAAAGTGGTTACTGCTATAGTATGTTTAAATACAATATATGTGTGGACATGTATATCATTCTTCGAGCGCATTAGACAAACATTATACCTAATTACGCACCAGATCAATGCTGATGACAAATGCATTAAACTGTATTTAGATATTGTTTACACCAGTCCTGGTCTCATTGTAATTGATAGCATTCACAGTTATCATTATTATATCATCATATATATTTTAATCAACACTCTTTATTCAATGAACACATTAAAATGTTTTCAAAACATTGACAATCAAAACATGAAACTATACCTGAAAATGTGTCTTATTTGTAATCTACAGTTACCGTAATGTATTTGCAATTTATATATGATAAGACTAGTAGAGTAGTTCATTCCTGTACACGCGTACAGTACACCACCTATGTCAGTATAGTACAGTGATACAGTGATACAGGTAGATACGATGGGATATATGACTGATTGCCCTTAGTGGACCCATCGGCTGTTATCTTACTTCAACCAGGGCCCAGGACTAATAAATTCAATATTGTGGTATGTACTATCCTGTCAATGGGGAAGTGCATATAAATGATACCTTGTCGCTGTTTTGGTGGAGCAGCCACTATGCTAGTAACAACTTTCCTTTTGCATTTTACAGACCAAGTGTCGAAATACCTCAAAACAGGACATATGATAACCATGGTTTACAAATATCATGTGCTGGCTTGCCATTAAATATTTCTTTCCCATCCATGCCAATATCCAACTAGTCAACAAACCTTAACGGCGCATATATATATATATATATATATATATATATATATATATATATATATATATATATATATATATATATATATATATATTAGGGTAGCCAGGATTTTATATTGGGGGTAGAATGGAGATAGAGAGCAATGCTTTCACACAAGTTATGGGGCGACATGCATTATAAAAGTTGGTATTGTGAAAAAAAGAGAGGTATATTTAAGAAGGCAATGTCCTGTTATACCCAATCCCTGGCTACCCGGATACGCCAGTACATATCTGTGAAATTTAAAGTATATCAATCAATAGATTTTGGTATCAACACAGTTACCTTTAGTAGTATTACTTGCATATTTAAAATGTACTCAACAAAATGAATTAAGGGCCAGTAGAATTGTGGTAATTATTTGCTAATGTCATTATTTCAGTAAGTTTTAATCACAGATAACTTCTAAACATCGTTTCAGTAACATCTGACCCATGTTACATGTAAACATCTTGCACACGATGAATTTTTTCTGCATTTTTGTAAAACCTATGAAAATGCGCATTCTGCTAGGAATCATTACACGTTGATTGTAAATATATTTGTCATTTTATTCTCTCTAAATTGCTGTTTAAATCATTAAGTTGAAGAACATTTGTTTTAGAACATGTTAAAACGTATACACTTTACAACGAATGAACGCGTTTAAGGAAAAATGCCGAATATAGTTACTGGCACTGTATTCATTTTGTTATGTTAAATTGCTGTGTATTAAAAATCATTAAACGTATTAACTTATCTTAACTGTTGAATTAACATTATTAATTCAGTCAGTATCTCAACACTACAGATGTGGTGCAGTTTACTCTGATAGCTTACATTTCGTGTTTAATTAGTGTAATGAATATATCTGTTATAACTGGTATGATAGCTTACATTTCATGTAATAATTAGTGTAACAAATATATCTGTTATGAATGGTTTTAAGGCTTTGCATTGTTTAACAAATTGTTTTTCTAAAGTTGTTAAGTGCTTCTAGCAACCTGCTACAATACCAGGGAGCCGGATTCACCATCTCAGTGTACTGTGCACACAGCTGGAAACACTCAATGCACTTGCCAGTGTCTGCCATCCAGAGATAATTTGTTATTGTTTACAATTACTTCCTGCCTCTAGTACATTTTCAAAGTATTAACAACGCAGACCCAATTACGTGTCTCAGAGCTGCTGCGAAATTGAAAGTTGACTGTATGCTACGTGGACTCACTGCAAGATAACATTATTCTTGACTTGAGATTTCACACAATCTGTCACATGCTGGGCTGTAAGAAGAACTGTGTATGCAATAGCTTGCTCTGGCATGCTGGTCGGAGCTGTTTGTGTTCAAGTTCCAGGAGCCAGAAGAAATTAAATGTTTCTTCATCTAATTACATCATTATCTATTATTATTAGCAAACAAAACTTTTATGTGTTTTACTAAAACAAATAACTGCTAGCATCTAAAAGCAAAATATTTAGCAAAAGTTAAGTTTCCGATTTGTAAGTGTATTTCAAAGTTTTCAGTGCAGTTTTCTCAGAATGAAGTGGAAAGGAGATAAGTGGTTCTGACACTAACCCCTCGACATGTCCTACCAATACCAATTGGGACATCTTGGGCAATTGGGATAGTTTGGGCTTCAACACATGTCCTACCAATACGCAAACTCATGTCTACTTTGTGCATTTATTATGTGCGTACTTGTCACACCTGTCAAAACTTCTGAACTATGCAATCTAAGTTATGCAATATTAATTGTTTGCATAATTTTAATGTACTACAATACAGTAACTGCATAGTATGGAATTACAGTTCTGGGTAAAATTAAGCTGTACTATCAACTCCGTTATGATTTTTAAAGTCTCATTTCAGTGTTATTTTGGCCCATTTTGATCTGTTGCGGTCGCATTTCGGTCTGTTCCTGTCCCATTTCGGTTCCATGTCGGTCCATGTCGGTCCGTTTCGGTGTTTCATCGGTCCATTTTGGTCCTTTTCGGGGTTTCGTCGGACTCGGATTTTAACTGCAAACCCTTTAAATCTAATCGTTCCAGAGCTTTCTTCAGTACTCCTGTGTATTGGTAGCGGGTGAGAGGTTCCCCCCGAAATGACAAAAGAAAGCATCCCCAGCTGCAGTAATGTTTTGTTTTTTTGCAACGCAGATATCATCCCTTTATTTTGTGGTATGACTATCGTTATGCCTTTGCCCCGATGGTCAGTTTTGGAATCGTGTATATGCAGCTGCAAATAGTTTTGTCTCGTATGTGTCCCTACTACTTCATTCCTTCTCAGATTTTATTGATTCACTGACAGCAAAAATTATTAACGAATGAATAATACATTTTTGGAGTGAAATTCGCAGGTGGTAAAATCGACCAGAACCAATCAGTGGCTGTAGAAGCAATCTACACACTGCAAAGATTGAAAAAATACTATCCCGTGTATTCGAGCCCATATGGGTAATAAATAACTATATGATGCACTAGATGCCTCTGTAACGTGAACACCATTTAACCACCAACTGAAATATTGAAATGCAAAAAAAAGAAAAAAAAGAAGAAGAAAACTGTGTACTCTTTTTCAGGGACATGGAGACGAAATGGAATTCAGGTGTACACGTCTATTTCACCACAACAGATTAATACTGGACAGCCATGTGGTGAACAAATCTCAGGTAACATGAATGGGTCTGACATCTCGGATGTACCAACTAGAAACTGTGACGTGATTGGCAGGTACGTGACACTCTACCAAGCCACAGATAACCGTGGGACATGTGGTGATTTTCATTGTGATGGTTCAACGGCCATGGATTTCTGTGAAGTTTTGGTTATGGGTAAGTTAGATTCACCAGTGGACCAATAATATAATTTATTGTCGTATATGACTGGTGTAGTGGCTAATTAAAATATAAATGTGTGCATCATAGACATGTTAAGATGAACACGTACGAACTATATTGACTTCTAAAAAAACCCTCTGCAAATGAATGGGCAGTACTAATAGTCCAGCAGCCAGAGGGGGGTACCTTGCAAAAATACCCCAAAAGCAGGTTATTGTTGATTTTGGTAGGGGAAGTAGTGTAGAATCTGAATCTGAATGATGCCCAGCTGGCATCTTTGAGCGTTTTGACTTTTTCAAGTTTTCAACATGGCGTTCAAGATGGTGGCCGCCGTAACCCGAAAGACTAAACACGCACGTTTAAGTTGGATGTTCTATTGTAATACATCCTTTTCAATGTTTTTTGTAGTCAATAAATCCATCTAGAGGGGTTACAGAGCAATTGGAGTCCACTTAGTGCCTCAATTGATAGATATTGGCAAAATTATGTCCAAAATTGCCGCCAATTTGAGCTCTATTGTATATAGTTTATTGTAATAGCATTTTTTCCAAGTTTTTATGGTGGATAAACCCATCTAGAGGAATAACAGAAGAATTGGGGTGTATTTTTCATTATTGTAAACAGCAACGGTTGAAGCTCAGTTGTTAAGTTCAAATTGTGGACAGCAGTTTGTAGTTATAACAGCAGATCAGCAGATTGACAAGGTTACTCCAGAGGTGTTCAGCAATATTTACCCACGATTGGGAGAATTACACATAATCATGAGCTTTAGTGGCAGTGTTTGCAAGCTCATGATGGGCAGTGGTCTGAGCGAAATACTCAAACACGCCTTTGGTGGTGTAGACAAAATGTTATCTGGTAAGAAGTTTCCTCAAAATGTGAGAGCATTTAGGATGCTCACTGAGGAACTACTACGTAAACACATGGGTGATGTAGAAACTTATGAGGAGCTGGATGCAATGCTGACAGACATATCCAACAGAAGTGACACAGCCACGTTGTGGGTAGACTGCTTTGTGGGTCCCACTCTCATAATGATGGTCTTCGTTCGAGCTGAACGAGAATCGGACTGGCCACTTCACTTGTGGGCTGTGAGTCAAATGGTCCCATACTTTTTTGCATCAGCACACGTAAACTATGCAAGGTATGGTCTGTTCTACCTCACGTCAATGGAATCACTTCCAACAGACGTACAGTCACTGTTTCAACAGGGTCAGCACACAATGAGACATGTTTGCGGTGCATCGAATTCAACCTGGTCTGATATGTTCATAGAATCAACATTTATGCGGTATGGACATAGTCAAGGTGGCCTGACAGGAATTACTTTGAACGACAATGCTACAAAGCGATGGGCTCTCAGCTTGCATTCCTGCAGCCAACTCATCCGTGACCCGACAACTATGCGAAATGATTTGTCCGAGCACCCAACCCATTATACGGAGGAATCCAAGGCACGTATCCAGGCTGACACCTCTGATAGACGGAAGTTGTGAGAAAAGCTAGATCAGTGCATTGATCCATTAGACCCAGCTGGTCATTCCCCCACTCTGTTCAACATTGTATCGGGAAAACTGCCTGCTGCATCTGTGAATGTCCAGAATGTTCTACAAATTAGCAAGGACTGTATGCAAGCCTATGAGGACAAATTACCCCAGGGATTCTATGATAAAATTAGTAGCCCTGTGGTCACAATGGCTACAACCAGGAAACGGATTAACTTGGGAGCAACCACAACTGTTGACACAGAAGTCATCTTCAACAGAACACTTGGCTCAGGAGACTTTGACCTGTATGATGTGTTCTCTCACGAGCTAGCACCAATTCCCACGTCACTATTCTTAGATGATGGTAGCATGTGACCAGCCTCTTCAAAATCAAAACTTAAGAATTATCTTCAAGTTGAAGAGTCATCTCGCACAGGCGAAACACCTGACTTGATAGTGCTTGATGTTTGTGCAATACTGTGGACCATCAACTGGCCGATATCTGGCACGCTTCTGAATCTGGTGAATGCCGTGGTGGCATATGTACATGCTAGACTGATGAACTGTGATGTACATCTCATCTTCGACAGATACTTAGACTACAGCACAAAAGGGTGCACTCGTGGTCGAAGAGCATCCGTTACTGCTGACCACCGTCATCATCTTATTTTGCAATCCCCGCTCCCACCACAGTCCGTGTCTCTTACTGTCACTGACAACACAGTACAGTTAATTGATGTGATATGTGACAACTTGCCAGCAGGAGCATCTCTGCAACAATAAACTTATCATCACTGGTCCTAACACTATTCCTGATGACATTACCATGGGAGTACATATCAAGAGACATGACATGGCTAACAGTCATGCGGAGGCAGACGTCATCATCGTCAATCAAGTGATGTCGGCAGCCAGACAGGGTTACAAAACCATTCACATTGTATGTGACGATACAGATGTCTTTGTACTGTTGGTACATTTCTACAAAACACTGAACATTACCAGTGAATTACTTATGGTGCCAACAATGTCTAAGACTAGGCATGTGGCTAATATTGGTACCACAGTAAGGAAGCATGAGGAAATCATGCCGCATATGCTGCCCTTACATGCACTGACTGTCTGTGACACTTTCAGCTCAATCTATGGTGTCGTGAAAGTAAAGGCAGTAAAGGCACTCCAAAGAGGTCACGTGCCACCACCATTGAGAAATGACCAGATAGATATTGAGACCATAGTAAGTGGAGCTACTGAAGTAAGTGCAGCGGAACCATGTCTCACATACGGTTCAATATCTGGCCGTCTAAGACAGGACGCAGCAAGGCCACATCTTTCAAGCTGCCATCTCTTCCACCTACTTCGGAAGCCTTTGGGCTCCATGTGAGATGGGCACATCACCAGGCATGCATATGGATGGATGCATTAGATTCAGATCCACCTGCACTAGATGCTGCTGACTATGGGTGGCTGGCTGACCATGACACTAAGACTCTCTTGCCTGTTGCGTTGCCCGCTGCGACTATGTCTGCACCAGCTCCGGTCTTAAGTCTATTACGTTGCTCATGTAGCACCAATGAGCCGAAAGTGTTCATGTCATCGTTCTGGAATGGCGTGCAGCATTTTCTGCAAATGCTTCATCATGCCTACAGCAAACAGAGAAAATCCAATAAACATTAATACCCCAGCAGACAGAGACGACGAAGAAAATGAAGATGGTGATGATGAATAGAAATCAGAACAATTAAAATAAACCATATACAATAGAGCTCACATTGGCCAATACATATATGTTTGTTTATTTTGCGCTTCACTGTGGTGTCAATTTTGGACATAATTTTGCCAATATCTGTCATTTGAGGCACTATGTGGACTTCTGTTGCTCTCTAACCTCTCTAGAGGGATTTATTGACTACAAAAACATTGACAAGGATGCATTACAATAAAAAAATCCAACTTAAACTTGCATGTTTAATTTTTCGGATTACGGCGGCCGCCATCTTGGACGCCATCTTGAAAAACTCAAAACGCTCAAAGATGCCAGCTGGGCATCATTCAGATTCTGATTCTACACTACTTCCCCTACCAAAATCAATAATAACCTGCACTGGGGGTATTTTTGCAAGGTTAAGGTAAAAATGCCTACTTGGCTACTGGACTATAAGTCAGTTGTACTCTAAAACACAAAGTCTTCCAAAACAGCAAACACGGTCTTAGCTATGCCAGGCCAACATATGATTGCTTGGAACGTTTTACGGAGCTCAATTCTTTAACCGATCATTACTTTATATTTACCGTAGGTTTATACACACTACATAATAATACGATCAGCATTTGGCTCCTTTATAATATTATATGCATTGGTTATATAAATATGAATGACAAAACTGCAATAAGTGAACAAGGCCGTATATCTGCACAATGCACAGTTGAATGGGTATTTGGCGAAATGTTGGATGATTCCATGAATCTGTCTAATGTCTCGTCTATAAGAAGACAACCACTCCCGAGAAAATATTTTATTGGAGAGTACATCTTTCTTGCACCGCCACAAATAGGACTGTCACTCTCAGACTAGTTTACTAGTAAACTAACACAAAACAGAGCTAACTGGTAGAAGTAAAACTGTGATGACATGCAATCATTAATCACTGTCAAAACAGTAAAAGTATTACAACAAGTTTATTCAATATTAAGGCCACAGGCCCAAAATACACAAAAAAACCATATATATTTTGTCGCATGCAAGTGGTTAACTTACAAAACATCATCACTTAGCTTTCTTATTACAGATACCTGATATAAAAGCAATGGCAAATTGTACAGCAATAGTTCATTTGTAGATGACATCAGCTTCACAAAAATAATCGAAGGTGGTATATGCGAATATATGTTGATAAAATAAAAAATAAACTTTTTTCTTAAGTCGGTATATTTTTTACACTCGAGTAATACTTGTAGCTGGTCTTCAATAATAATAAAAAAACCTTTTCATTATTTCAAAAAAAAGGGCACCATCTTTGTTCATAGGTTATATTGTTAAATGTGCCAGTGTCTACAGCTAATCCAAAGTTATTGCATCTAAACTTCGACAGGACCCTTTTGATATGTACCGCAAAGTTAAGTTGCAAGTACCATTCGATAATCAAAATAGATTTATACTGCTTGTAATAATAACATAAGGCAGACATATTTATATCAGCTAACCACTGTTGCTGTAAATTGTCATAACGTCTCTGTTTAAAAATATTATTCCTATCATGTATATCCTTATTAGCGCTTCTTTCTTTTCCAGCATGCACGCCGAATGTCAAATACGGAGCTAACTGTGACATGAACTGTAACCAACGTAAATGCGCATCTTCATCTGCATCATGTGATGTACAGACAGGAGACTGTGGTAATGGTGGATGTCGCCCAGGTTACCAGGGAGTCGACTGCACGCAAGGTATCTAACAACTTAATATTTTTATTTGTAAGTACTACATGTATTGATGATGTGAAATGTGTCTTATTAATGGCAATGTACCTACCATGGTGTAGGCTGGAAGGAAGTCGACTGAATACAGACAGTACCGACTCATAGTTAGGAATCTCAATAGTCCAGGTCACAATTAGTGATTATCCCGGAAATAAATAGTACAGAGCTGATTTTTTCAGAATAGTTGCAGAATATCTATAGTAATAACATGTCAAAAGTCCCCAAGTTTACTACAGACGTAAATTTGTATTAAGTAACCTATTTCGTCGTCAAATTTTGAGAGCCCGTAATATACTATAGGACCCCTATCGCACGCACATTTTAAACATTTGCGATCGCATATTTAAAACAAAAATAAGAATACAAGTTTTACTTTTTTTAACTTTATACTAATAAAAACTAAGAACAAAATATGTTATTGTAATGATCTCTGTTTTTGATGTGTGTTATGTTGAATTACGACGATAGTTTAATTACTTATACGTTTATAAAAAAAAATAAAAAATAATAATATGCATTTAGTTATTAAAGGGACATTCCTCAGTTTTCTGCAAGTTTTAAGATGTTATCGACTAACAGAGACTTTTTGACGACTGTAATTACATATCAAATTTATTTTTCTGCATAAAATATTAGTGGCTGTATATTAAACGTGTTTCTAATCGTTCTAATATTTGTAAAAGGTTAAATTTCATTTATTTCCTAAAAAAGATTTTTTTCGTACGTACGAAATTATTTGAAGACAAAATCCAGTTTGGGCTTTTTACAAATATTAAGACGACCAGAAACACATTGAATATACAGACACTGATATTCTAAACAAGAAAATATATTTAATATGTAAATTTAATCGTAGAAATATTTTATTTTTCGGAAACATCTTACAATGGAGCAAACTCGGGAATGTCCCTTTAAGATAAATGATTTAACACTATTTTTACGGACCTAAATGTGCAAACATTCTTTATGGGTTTTGAATGAATACAAGTAGGCTACATTTGATTAAATTTAAAATTTGACACTTGCATGAACTGTAATTCATATTACAACGTAGCAGTGCTATGGATATTGTTTCATATATGAAGCCACGTAAGTTTTAATAGAAGTATATATTTTTAGCAATGGGAAGGAAGCTCGAAATTATATGTTTTATTTAGTACACACGAATTTCACACCATCCATTCATTTGTATTGGCTATTAATATTTACAGAGCCGTGCAAACAGTTACGGTTGTTGCAAACCCCGAACATACCAAAACCAAGTACCATGTTTAGGTCAAAAGAACCCTTTTTAGTCTACATCGGAATTTCTGCCATAAAATAATGCGAGGATACGCAGTGAAAACAAAACAGATCATAACTGCCCCTACTAGGTAGTTATATCTTTAAAAT
>NC_054704.1:38721179-38896293 GCF_016097555.1 Gigantopelta aegis | reverse complement strand
AGTGCATTACCATAGGCGTAGGAAGCACAGGGAAGGGGGCAGGAGGATATATCTTTTGGCCCCCATCTCCCAGTTTTATATGTCTAAAAAGTTAAAATCATGTTAAAATTTATAATAATAATAATAATAATAATAATAATCATGTTTATAACTCCTAATAGAATAAGATTTCAGTGTAATCTCGTTATATATGGCGCGTGGAAACTGGCATCAAAGAATAGCATTTCATTCATTTCAACTTTATTAATTCCGGTGTGCCAGACACCTGGTCCTCCGGTACTGCCGGTGCCTGTGTCGGGTATGAGTCAGCCTAGCTTGTGGATGTCCACTGTCCATTTCTCACTTTTTTTGGTCACTTTGGCTTTCATGATATTTTCTTTAACTTTGGCATGATTGGTGTACCCTCTGAAATTAATATCTAGTTAGCTAATTCTGTAAGCCAAAACTAATGAATATAAGTAATGATGTACAAATTGGAATTTTTAATTTTGTCTCATTATCAAATACACATTTCAAATAATTTTATTTATTTATTTATTTACTATTATTTAGTTGGCAAATGTGTCCACCAACCTTAATGAATACTAAGTAATATGTTCAAAACGACTTGAAATTGTATCTCCTTTTCAAATACAAATTTTATTTATTTATTTTAATTTTATTGTATTTATTTTATTTCCACGAACCCCTAAAATAGTAAAATGTTGTATAACATAGTTAAAGGGACATTCCTGAGTTTGCTACTTTGTTAGATGTTTCCGACGAATAAAATATTTCTACGATTAATCTTACATATTAAATATATTTTCTTGTTTAGAATATCAGTGTGTTTCTGGTCGTCTAAATATTTGTAAGAAGACCAAACAGGATTTTGTTTTCAAATAATTTCGTATTATATTTTAGGAAATAAAATTAAACTTAACCTAGTACAAATATTACAATGATCAGAAACACGTTTAATATACAGCCGCTAATATTTTATGCAGAAACATATATCTGATATGTAATTACAATCGTTAAAAAGTCTATGCTAGTCGTTAAAATGTTAAACATTGCAGCAAACTCAAGATGTTCCTTTAAGAATACAAATAACGTGTTCTGACGGTGTGCCACATTTTGGTGGAGTGTAAGCAATTTGACAGAAATTGGAAAAGATATATTTGGACAACGAAATGTGATGGATTCATTTCGGTTTCATCCAGAATTTATATTGCAATTTTTACGTAAATTTTAATTTGATCTATCTGTGATATCTGTATTTGCACAGTTCTTCACACTGCGTTTAACTGTTAAATTTAATGGCCCGAAAGACGATTTCTTGTCAAACAAAATCCATTTTCTAATTATCAGTCTAGATCATTTTAAGGTGGGGGTTTTTGGTTGTTGTTTTTTGTTATGTTTTTTTTTTGGGGGGTGGGGGGGGGTTGTTGATTTTTGTTTTGAGCGGCGGACGCCTTTTGCAAAACACCGGCGAAAAGCGACACATTATGGCAGATTACATCTTTAAAGTGTGCATGGTATGAGGGTGGTTTTTTGGTGTGTTTTGTTGACTGTGGTTATTAAAAAGCTGTCATAAAATGTCCACTTTAAAGAATATGGTGAGTACATTGTCCGATGTATCGAATAATTTTGCGATTTAAGAACAGATTGCATTTTGCACCAAATATTGAATTCTGTTGTATTATTATTAATCACTTGTTTAAAATGTGGACCGGGATGGGTTTTTTTTGTTTTTTTCTAACATTCATTTTTGTTTATTTTTATGTCAAGTTTTCGACTGTAGGCTACAACTAAACGTTACATTAAAAACATCGTTAAATTTTTGGAAGTATTTTTTGTTCTTGACTTAGTAATATTCAACAGCTGCCAAGAAATTCGCCTCTGGCATTTGATTGCCTGGTAGGTATTAATGGGAACATATTTAAAATTACCATATGTTTGACATCCAGTAGCCGATGATACATAAATCACTGTGCTTTAGTGGTGTCGTTAATCAAAACAAACCTTGACATTATCTCCTAAATACAACGGCCATATATCTGTGAAAAATAGGTAAATCCTCATGAAAGTCAAACTTGATCTGTAATGGTACACTATAAAGCTATACGAATTGAGGGAAATGAGTCAGGAAAACAAATTTCCGTGTCCCCTAAGTTCATCGGCCATAATTCTGTCAAAATGGGAAAATCGTCATACAAGACAAACGTGATCTGTGATGGTATATGATAAAATTATATACAAAGTTTCAGTTCAATATCTCGAGGTATTGTGAAAAAAAAATGATCTGGAAAACTGACAGACAGAATGACGGAGATGGAACCTGTAGTCCAGTTGGACAGATAGTGGACTAATAATGAATGTGAATTTTGTTAATTGAATAGCACTTAAATTATTATCAATCCAAAGTTATCTTGAGTGACAATTAATGTATTCAGTATATAAAGTGGGCGGGATTTAGCTCAGTCGGTTGAGTGCTCGCTTGAGGTGTTTGCGTCGTAGGATCGAACCACCTCGGTGGAACCATTCAGATGGGGTTTTTATCATTCCAACCAGTGCACCACAACTGGTCAAAGGCAGTGGTATGTGCTATACTGTAAATGGGAAGCTGTCCCCTTAACAAATGTACTCATGCAATGGTTCCATTAAAGATTGTATTGCATTGTATTGCATTGTATTATACTGTATTGTATCATATCGTATTGTATTGTATTGTATTGTGGGAAAGTGTATCTAAAATATCCCTTGCAACATTAGCAAAATTGTAGCGTGTTTCCCCTGATGACTACGAGTCAGAATTGCCATATATTTGACATCCAAAAGCCGATGATTAATAAATGCTCTAGTGGTGTTGTTAAACAAAACAAACTTCTTTTTTTCAGTATTTAAACATAGTAGTGGAGAGTGCATATTGTATGTATAATAATAACTAAGGGAGTGCAAATAATTCAAGGGGAATACGTATTACACATATAATAATAACTGGGGGAATGCCAATTATATGTCTAATAATGGCTGGGGAGTGATTATAATTGGGGAGTGCAAATTAAATGCTACACCGGCTCCCATCCAGTTGAATGAGTCGGATGGTAAGTGTTAGGGCAATGCACAGACTTCTCTCACGCTAACCACTAACAATCAACCATTAACCCACCTTGTTGTAGTAGTAGTAGTAGTAGTAGTAGTAGTAGTGGTAGTAGTAGTAGTCCGAAATGACATCCCATTTGTGACATCATTGGCAGAATACCGGCCCAAAATGTCCCAAATCCTAATAAATATGTACCAACTCGACCCAATATGTCCTAAATGCTGAATAATGTGTTTAAGTAAAAAATATACGAATAACAGTACATATACGTACATGTATGCATGCATGTTAAAGTTTGTTTTGTTTTACGACGCCACTAGAGAACATTGATTTATTAATCATCGGCTATTGGATGTCAAACATTTGGTAATTTTTACATTAGTAGAACGGGATCTTTTATATGCACCATCCCACAGAAAGGATAGCACATACCACGGATTTTGATATACAAGTCATGGAGCACTAGCTGGAACGACTGTGTATGTATGTATGTATGTATGTATGTATACAATATATAGATATGCATACACCAATACATATATGCATATATACGCTGTCAAAAAAGAAACGCATAGGCGAAATATTCATGGCATTATCTCTTTAATACAAAGTGGCATAATTTCGTTATTTATGATAGTATCACAGTCAAATTTGACATGAGTATGTGACAATGTTCTTGCTGACACTGACGGCAGTGGAGGCGTTTTCGTCACAAAACAGCGTCGCACGAGGGCGCTGAAATCTGTACATTGTGTGGCCACCAACAGCAGCAATCACTGCGCGACATCTCCTTGGCATAGACTAAATGAGTATCTGAATCCGGGCACGTGGAATCCTAACCCATTCTTCCTGCAGTGCATGTGACAGTTGCGGAAACGTCTGAGGCTCCGTGTCACGCTGGCGTACACGTCTGTCCAGGTCGTCCCATAGATGTTCAATGGGTTTGAGATATGACGATCTTGATGGCCATTGCAGCACATTAATGTTCTCATGTAGGAAATCCATCGTTACACGTGCCGTATGTGGCCTGGCATTGTCCTGCTGAAAGAGTTATCTCTGTCGATCCAAAATGGGAAACATGTGATGGCGAAATATTTCATCCCGATAGCGTACAACTGTCAGGTTGCCTTGTGCAAACACAAGTTCACTTCTGCCGGTGTATGAGATGCCTCCCAGCATCATGACACTCCCTCCACAGAATCTGTCAACATGTTGGCAAAACGTTCATTGCGGCGTCTGTAAACACGTTGTCGTCCATCACGTCGCTGTAGAAGGAAACGTGACTCGTCGCTGAACCATACTCGCCGCTAGTTTCCCAAGTTCCACGCCTGTACATTCGTGCACCAGCGAACACATAAATGTCGATGTTGACGTCGCAGGACGGGGCCAACATACGGTCTCCTAGCCCGTAAACCAGCTTCTCGAAGTCGGTTCTGAATGGTTTGTGCAGACACCCAGAGACGTGGAATGGGGCTCTGATGTGCCGTTCATGTGGCGTGCGACTGCTGACTGCGATTCACCTACCTGGAGGCGGCCTATTGCAATGTTTCGATTCCGCAGGTTTAGTCTTGGCATCTTGTAACTCGTCTACGTCGAAATGGAAATGAGGCATCATTGCGAGTATTGCAGCTTTAAATACCCATCACTACACCAATCTTTTCCCCGAGTTCCACGTGCATTCGCCACAATCTGACCATTTCACGCCGATTTCCTGCAACTGTCGCACAACGTGCGTTAAATTTGTTTTAGGGTGCATTTGGGCATGCTGTCCCATTCCAGGAACATTGTACAAAAAACCCCGATATTTTGTAAAATCAAACACTTTTCTTCTTTCCCTATCACCTATGCGTTTCTCTTTTTTTTGACAGAGTATATATATTATTGCAAATGTGCTGTAAATTAATCAGGACACAACAGCGCTACGTTTACTAACATGTAACTAAACGTGATACGGCGACACTACAGAATTGACGTATGCATTCATGCTGATAAACAAAACCAAAAAACAAACAACTTTAAATTAAAGCTGTCCGGCGTTCTGAAAACAAACAACAAATATCATGTACTAGTATATTTTAATGTAAGGACATTCCTTTTCAAAAGACACGGCGCTATATATGCATACGTCATTGGAATACCAAGTAATGGCTGACTGGAATTAAAGTTGCGTATGCAGATTACAAAGACACGTTGTATTAAGCTTGATATTATATGATACAGAGATTCGGTATCGTCGACTATCATATATTAGGAATGCAAATAGTGTATTATGCTCACCAGAGGTTCACATAATACAATTGTTATTCCTGGTAGATGACGTCAAGTGTTCATTGAACTGAAGAACGGGAGCCACTAGTTCGCATACTACTATTTGTATTCCTAATATATGCTGTTAACGATACATACATACATACATACATACATACATGCATGGAGAGAGAGAGAGAGAGAGAGAGAGAGAGAGAGAGAGAGAGAGAGAGAGAGAGAGAGAGAGAGAGAGAGAGAGAGAGAGAGAGAGAGAGAGTGAAGATGGGAATGAGGATGGTAGATATCACACAAATACTACTATACCAGTGGTCAAAATATAGTTTTGTGAAAGAAGAACCGTGATATCATTATGTGGATTGAGTAGTAGGAAACACGCTGTCTGTAAGATAGGTACGGCCTATATGTATAAGTGAAAGCCAACATTAATTTATCGCCAAAGCTGGAACATAGCTAAATATGCACATGCAAACACATTTACATAATCAGATGCACATACAGGCACGCATGAACACATACAAACACATATACATGTATGCATTCATCCATCCATCCGAGGCAGGATGTAGCCCAGTGGTAAACAGCTCTCCTGGGCGCGGTCTGTCTAGGATCGATCTCCGTCCATGCATCCATTAGACTATTTATCTTTCCATCCAGTGCGCCACGACTGGTATATCAAAGACCGTAATATGTGCTATCCCGTCTGTGTGATGGTTCATACACAAGATCCATTCTTACTAATGGAAAATATAGCGGGTTTCGTTTCGAAAACTCTATCCGATTATTAATAAATCAATCAGTGTGTTCTAGTGGTGTCGTTACACAAAACAAACTTTAAACCATCCATCGATCCATCCATCCATCCATCCATCCATACGTGCGTACGTACCTACCTAAGTACCAACCCACCCATCTACCTGCATACATCCATACATACATATACCTACATCCATGCATACATGGAAGATACACGCACACACATACATGTACATACAAAGTATCTACATATTTGCACATCATATTTCATACTATTTCCTATGATATGCCATTCTTGAATCATTGGTTGGAATAGGAAAATTCAATAGCTTCACCAAGAGGATCGACCCTTCATTGCGTTTCAGTCCATTGCAAACGAACGAATTACAACTGAGCGAAATTTCCACTCGTTTGGGCACATACATTTTCAAAATGTCCACAAGCTTGTGTAACCGGAGCCGCACGACTGGTATATCAAAGGATTTTGCATGTGCCGTCCTTTCTGTGGGAAAATGCATATAAAAGACTGTTTGCTGCTAATAGAAAAATGTGACAGGTTTCCTCTCAAGCCTATGTACCTCAGTCAATTACCTATTGTTTGACATTCAATAGCCGATGATTAATTAATTAATGTGCTCTAGAGGTGTCGTTAAACAAAAAACTAACTATTTGAACGATTTAAGCAAATAAAACAAACTATATGGCTACTTTTACAGGCATATGTGATAAATAGCTACACCTAAATCGATCTCTTATATACGATTTGTATAATTAAATCTAGACTATAAGAATTGATACAGGTTGTCACTAGGCGTAAATGGTCGATTCCTCAATAATCCTTGGTGACAAATATAGAATATCGTAGCCTGTTCATTGTCCAAAATGGAAACACAATTTGAATTTATACTGTGGTATCGTGTGTTAACCTGTCGGTCACCCTTATATTACAGTAATATAAATTTATAAAATAGTACTAAATGGTCGTAATGCCCGTACGCATATAGCTCAAGGTATATGCATTACATTTCACAAACTGTATAAACATTTGTAGTCATTAATAATTTTTAGACTGTTTCATTAACGTATTGTATATTTAGTTGTTTTACTGAAATACTGTCCCTGTACAAATGAAAAAGTGAATGCCGGCCATAATCATATTGAACAACAACATAAAGGCTTACTTCATATGGGCATGTTATTAACAACAATTATATAGGATTATTGGTTGTAGACATCAAACAAGTCAATTCAAATTGCTGAGATTTGCACCTGGTCAAGCATCACCCCACCCACACCCCTATTAGAAAATAGACTATCACCAATCTCTGATGCCAATATAAAAAAAAAACATGTCATAAAATCAAATCGAGGTTATACATTCAATACATATAAACCAAACCATACACTAAATGTATACCAATATGCATAAAAATGTAAAATAAAATAGCATTTGTCAGACATATTGATAAATGGCTGTTATCTTGATGAGCGATTCATACCCTAATTGAAGTATCTGAACTACAATATAAAGACTTACGTCAGTGACAAACCAACTGTGTAGTGGGTTTGTGTTAACCATTTTGGCTTGGCTAGTTGACGATAAACTCGTGTAATTTTTATCTCTTCAAATTGTGGCAAGAAAATAACTTCTGCCCATGTACCTCAGTCAGTTGAAATCTGAATTCATGATAACATCAAAAACTAGACCACAGTTAATAGTATTACGTTTTTGAGCAGTAGGTATACATAAGATATCTAATAAACATTTGTTGTGATTTTGTTCAAGAGAGGACAGAGATATTTAAAAAAATTAAAAATACACACTCACATTTGACATTTTACAAATGTCGAACTATCTATATCAATTATGCGTGAAACTAAATTATAATTCAATACTTTAATTTTTTTTTACACCACTCGTTATCTTGCACATCCTTATCAGAGGTTCTTTCCTCGATGCCAAATTAATTTAGGAATTATGCATGGAATCATCTTGAAACGATTCACACCAATCTAAACCATGTTAGTAGTAGGTGGGACTACTGAGCATCGTGTATGCAAATGAGCTAGAATACGTGACCGCCCCCTGATTGGCTGACCTCTCAGCGTGGGTTGTGACATCACTAGTATCCTGACATCAACGCATGGCGTCGCTGTCCCTCAATTCCCATGTATGTTCTACTACAGGGCGGATAAAAGTTACATATATTTTAAATAATTTTTGTTGATTGATAAATATTTGTATTTCCTAAGTACAGAAATCACTACCGAAGACGGCCTAACATAGATGTCTTGATGTCTTGCGAAACTACGGATAATTACACTACCGCCTTATACCGATAAACCTAAATGCACGTGTGGACGATCGTCATTTCCAAGCAAAAGTGTTTCAGTTAAACCAGTATAGTTAAACCAGTTTAACGTCTGTAACTCTGAACACAGCTATACACGAACCATCATAAATACACAAAACTTCACATATGTTGTTTTCGCTTCCTATTTATTGCGCGAGTTTATTTTGCACAATAATATATATACCACGAAACCGCGTAGCGGTCGAGTGGTATGTTCTTTCGCAAAATAAACGAATGCAATAAGCAGGAAGCGAAAACAACGTATGTGAAGTTCTGTATTTATTACATACCTTCTTTTATGTTTTACAAAAACGGCCTTTAATTGAACGCCATAACAACACTATGTTAAATCTATGATCAAAACTCATTTCATGGATTCATTTAACGTTAAGAATCGTACTCTGCGGCAGCCTTGTGTAATGTTTCAAATAAGATATGACGTCATTTGTAAATTACATATGACATAAATAAATAAAAGGCACTAACTGCAAATAAAAAGTAAAAGGGAATTCCCCATTTAAAAGTTCCGGTCCAGATTGCACATATGTGCAATACAGGATATAGGTATGTAATAATAATACTTATTTGACAATACAAAGACCCAAACATTCACTTTCAGGCTGTAGTGGAAGTACATACGGCTCCGCGTGTTCTCTACAATGTTCAGCTCGACATTGTGAGGGAGACTCGACATGTGATCACATAACCGGTAGTTGTGTTAATAGATGTCAGGCTGGATGGAAAGGAACTGACTGCATATCAGGTAATCAATATATTTTAATAAGAACATTGAGCAAATGCATTACATAAATGCAATTACGTGTTTATACAAGTGTCATTTGCGATAGTCATATAGTGTAGTGAGACCACTTTCGGTGAGCATACGTATTTGGTTCTAAAGTAAATCAATATTTATAAACAGACAGTTGTTATCCAAAAAGCTACCTTTTTATTAGTATTTCTGTTCTTCAATAAGCACCAAAATGGCTGCTATGCGTTAAGACATGAAACATGCATCAGCCGTAAATATTCTTAACTATGCGACCTATTTCGGTGAGTGAAATGTTTAGTGGTGTAGCTTTCAGCCAGAACTTTCTGAAACAAAACGTTTAAGAATTTTATCAAATCATGTATTTTTTTCAACTAAACATTTGCTTATAATAACTTATAAAAAAGAATTTTAAATATTTTAAGGCAAATTACAAAATGGAGTCCTGGAGAACCAATGTTACCAGACACTATTTGTGGACAACGAATATATCAATTTTGTTGTCTTGAAATTGTATTATAATTTGAGCAAATGAATGGCTATGGTGGTAAAATTGTTTGGTTAAAAATAGTTGATACATTCAGTTTTAATAAATATATAAACAGCCATCCAGAAAGATATTTATGTTAAAACATGTAAGGGCCATATAGTTTTGACAAGTATCTGTAAAGAAGGTTTTCCCAGTAGCCACTGTGACAATCATGTTACTTCAATAACTAGATAGTAGTACAGCTGAGGACAGACAAAACTAATGTTTAAATTGAAGTTTTTGTTTCAAATTAAAGACTTTGAAAATCATAGAAAAAAAGGTACTAAAGAAATGTGTCTTGTCTATTTAGTTCATTCTTGCATTTTTTGCTCGTTTTAACTTAATATTACAAATATTTCCGTGAATGTGACAGACATTTGTTTACTTTCCCCATGCAAAAGTCAACGATGTTACAAATTTCCAAAAGTACGTACCGTTGCGCGCAGACGACGCATCCATCCAAACGGGTCCCTCACTGAAACAGGGCAACGTATGATGCATGTAAAACATCCAGTTACTGATATGAAGAAAAATTACACCAGTACAATATATGTACAATATGCGGAAATTACAACGGTAGGTTTTACCTTTATGTCATACAGCAGACAGCCAGCTATCAGGGATAACAGCACAACGTTTTGAACAGTTTATCACGATCTTGACAGTACAGTTATGTTTAAATATACATAATTCACGATTTTAGTGAAATACAGGTATACATTTTTGTAATGATAATCTGAAACTAAAATTACAAGTAGTTTGTTAGTTATTAATATGTTCAAATTTCATGCATTGGCTTGTTTGCGTATTTGGTAGATAATGCTATCACAAAGTATACGTTTAGTTGTCGTCGTTGTAGGCAAAACATGTTAGTAGAAAGTAAAACTAAGGACCAAATATATCTTCATATTCGTAGGATTACCTGGTTATGAGCTAATGCATTACAATGTCATCATTCATCCTCGGTGTTTTTGCATTGCATTGTATTATATATGGAGTACTGTATTGCATTGTGTTATATTACGTATATACAACATATGACTTAAAATACTACACTACAATGCACCGAATTATACTGCATTACACTATATTATACAACACTGCACTGCACCACATTGTGACCGGCATCGGTGGCGTCGTGGTAGGTCATTGGTCTACAGGCTGGTAGGTACTGGGTTCGGATCCCAGTCGAGGCATGGAATTTTTAATCCAGATACCGACTCCAAACCCTGAGCGAGTGCTCCGCAAGGCTCAATGGGTAGGTGTAAACCACTTGCACCGGCCAGTGATCCATAACTGGTTCAACAAAGGCCATGGTTTGTGCTATCCTGCCTGTAGGAAGCGCAAATAAAAGATCCCTTGCTGCTAATCGGAAGAGTAGCCCATATAGTGGCGACAGCGGGTTTCCTCTCAAAATCTGTGTGGTCCTTAACCATATGTCTGACGCCATATAACCGTAAATAAAATGTGTTGAGTGCGTCGTTAAATAAAACATTTCTTTCTTGCACTACACTACACTACACTACGCTACGCTACACTACACTACACTACACTACACTACACTACACTACACTACACTACACAACACTACACTACACCGCATAACATTACACCAAACTACACAGTACACTACACTACACTACGCTATACCACACAGCACTAAATTACACTACATTATACTACACTACAATAAAATACAATACAATACAATACACGACACTATAACTCACCACAATACACTACTCTGCCCTGCACTACATTACATAACAGTACACCAAACTGCATTACATCACACTACACTACACTGCATTATATTACACTACATTACACCACACCACACCTCAACACACTACACTATATTACACCACACCAAAATACAATACAATACGATACGATACGATACGATACGATACGATATGCTAGTTGCTACGCCTGAAACGATAGGATATTTGTTTTCAAAATATATCCCCATATACATTACTCTTATCATATGCTATTATTTGGTGGTCAAACGCGCGCGTACACACGCACACATACAATTAAATGATTTTTTAAAGAAATATACGACACGTAGGCCTACATAAAATCGGAAAATAACTAGGAACAAATGAACCACTGATATTCTCACAAAGAGAGGCCTTAACCAGATCTGGTTCTCAGTTATATATGAACGTTACCAAATCTCCAATTTCTGCCTTTACAGAATGTTCGAGTGGCTTTAACTATGGACCAAACTGTGCGAAATACTGTGTGCATCGTCACTGTGTGTCATCTTCATCCTGTAATATAAAGACAGGAGTTTGTAATGCCGGTGGGTGTCAAGCTGGCTGGTTGGGTGTTGACTGTGCACAAGGTAACGAATTTTGCTTCTGTATATACATGCATATTACTCGTACAAGCCAGCTTTAATCTTTGTTGCTTTCGGTTTCTCGTTAATTCATAAGTTTGATCTCTAGCATGCGTAAACTTAATTATGTGGTGGAGAAGTACATGCACATGTTGTTATAAACATTGTATACAATTAAAACATTGATGAAACTTAAAGCAGATAAATAACAGACATGATAAAACCACATGATTATATTCCGCTTTACAACTGAAACGTAGTAATATTTATTTACTGATTCTGCATTCTACAAGTAAAACGGAATGGACAGCCTTGTTTGCTTAACTTTAGATCAACATTTCGAATCAAACTGACAGTTTCTTGGTAAATAAAAACTTAAGGCTAGTAGGTACTGGGGTCGTATCCTAATATGGGTTCCCACCTAAAGAATGCTTAACGACTCAGTGGCTAGGTATAAGGCCACTACTCCGACTTCTCTTTCACTAACCACTAACCACTAACCCAGGCACGTAATTCTGAATCAAAAATATTATAAGGCAGAGATGAATTTTGCTTGTAGAATGCAGGAAATTACATGTCAGGACATCTCCAAAATTATATTCGGCAGCATACCCAAAGAAACGTTACTTTGCTCTCTCAATTTCAGTCAGCCCCTCCGCCCTCCCTCCCCCAATTTTGACCTGCTTCCACCGTGCCTGTAACCCACTATCCTGGACAGACATACCAGCTGCTGAGTCGTCTGCCCAGGAAAGCGAGCTTGAATATTATTTGAATATAAGCACGAAAACAAATTAATAAAATGAAATGCTGGAATAATAAATAGGAACAATTCGATTACAATAACGAGTATTACTTTAGTAGTAGTCAGAGTAGTAATAACAGTATTAGTAATAGTAGTAGTAGTAGTAGTAGTAGTAGTAGTAGTAGTAGTAGTAGTAGTAATAGTAGAAGTAGTAATAGTGGTAGCGAGCTTGAATATAGTTTGAATATAAGCACGAAAACAAATTAATAAAATGAAATGCTGGAATAATAAATAGGAAAAATTCGATTACAATAACGAGTATAATAGTAGTCAGAGTAGTAATAACAGTATTAGTAGTAGTAGTAGTAGTAGTAGTAGTAGTAGTAGTAATAGTAGAAGTAGTAATAGTGGTAGTAGTAGTTGTTGCGGTAGTAGTAGTAGCAGCAGCAGCAGTAGTAGTAGTAGTAGTAAATGCAGTAGTAGTAGTAGTAATAATAGTAGTAGTCGTACTAGTAGTAATAGTAACAGTAGTAATAGTAACAGTAGTAGTAGTAATAGTACTAGTAGTAGTAGCAGTAATATTAATAGTAGTAGTATTAAGTGAAAGTAGTAGTATTAGTAGTAATAGTAGTAGTTGTAGTAATAGCCGCAGTAGAAGTAGTAGTAGTAATGGTCGTAGTAGTTGTAGTGGTGGTAATAGTTGTAGTGGTGGTAGTAGAATAGTAACAGTTGTGGTGGTGGTGGTGGTGGTACTAGTAGTAGTAGTAGTAGTAGTAGTAGTAGTAGTAGTAGTAGTAGTACTAATAGTAGTAAAAGATGCAGCAGCAACAGCAGCAGTAGTAGTAGTGTGTATGTCATTTGTAAAACAGTTTAAAATATTTTTCTCTGTTGTGTATAGCATGTGTCCGTGGTATGTACGGCTCTAACTGTATCAAGTCATGTGCTGACCGTCACTGTGCTGCTAGTGGCTCGTACAGATCCACGTGTCCTGCAGCTACAGGAAAGTGTTATCGGGATGTGACCCAGGATGGAAGGGAGACGACTGTACACAAGGTATGCTAGAAGGAAATGTATTATTTAACGAAGCACTCAACACATTTTATTTACGGTTATATGGTATCGGACATATGCTTAAGGACCACACACATATTGAGAGGGGAAACCTGTTGTCGCCACTTCATGGGCTACTCTTTTCGATTATCAGCAAGGTATCTTTTATATGCACCATCCCACATACATGGTAGTACATACTGGATGGAACGAGAAATAGCCCAATGGACTCACCGACGGGGATCGATCCCAGACCGACCGCGCATCGAGCGAGCGCTTTACCACTGGGCTACGTCCCGCCCCTACAAGGTATGCTAGATCATGATGAAAAGTATTTCACTGTATTATTAGCTCATCAGATGGCTTAAAAACACACACACACACACACACACATATATACACACACACACACACACGCACACACGTGCGCATCTACACACACACACACACACACACACACACACACCTCATATGTAGTAATACTAGCACTTCACTGCATTCACATCAGCACCAGCATCCGCTTCTGTATACATGGAAAGCGGTCATGGTAACAACTTGTTTCATTAAATAGCGATTGAGGACTTATTTGAAAACATATTATGTTATAGAATGTCAGGAAGGACTAACCTACGGCTCTGGCTGTACGAACCAGTGTGTTGGTCGTCACTGTCTGCAGAATTCAACGTGTGATACGAAGACTGGGAGATGTGTGGGAGGTTGTCAGTCAGGATGGAGAAAACAAGACTGTTTCACGAGGTAGGCCTATGGTGTCAATGCTGATTTTATTATTAAGTTGTGAGTGCGGTGCAGTTAGAATTAAGCCGGTAATAAGTGTTTTCAAAAAGAAATTTAGAACTGACAGAGAGAAGTATGGTAATTCAAACATTCTGAACTAACTGCCATGTTGTGTCTTAAAGATGCATTCTCAAAGTTGCAAGTGTCATATATTGCGATGTTTACAAATATCTGTGATAAATAGCTACATGTTAATTGATTCTCCATATAACATTTGTATAATTAACTCGAGAATATCAAAATTGTAATGTGTTGCCACTGGGCTTAAACAGTGGTTTCCTTGAGAATCATTTGGAAAAACTGAATAAAGTAAGTGTAATGCGTATCAATGACAACAGCAGTCATACCTTTATCATGATGGAGATGCAATAATCGAATTTAAACTGTGGCGTAATGTGTTAACCTATTGGTCACACTTATTGGATTGTGCAATAAAATAAATTTACGAAATGATAGAACTAGTGGTGTGTAATGTTTTGTAGCATATAATTCCAGGTATCATCTTTACATTTCACCAAATGATTAAATATTTCAATTATTATACAAGTTTGATACTTCTCCTTTAATGCATGGTAGATTAGCTATTTTTAAATGCGTTTCTCGTAACAAGAACACACCACTGGGATATTCGTGTTAGAAATGTGTTAAATACACTGGCTTTTGTATAATCTGGCAAAATCAGGGTGTAGGGAATGAAATGCTGTTTTTATTTTTATTAGAGCAAATATTAAAATAAATGTTTATACAGGGTTGGCATTCGAGATTATACCTTTCTTCAAAAGCATCACTATACCGATATATATCAATTATTCTTTCTTATGAGTCATATTTAGACAGTATTTCTGTTGGAAAGTAAAAAACTGATTTAACGAAACTTCGCATTGCTGCTCATAGATTATTAGTTGAAACGGGAAGATGGGCAAACCGTAGCCCAATTGCACTCGAAAAATCGTAAATGTGTTACTTGATATTTAAAGAAAATGAATTCCATTCTAAACTTGTTTGTCGTATGTACATATCTTACAAGACTTTATATACCAACATATTACAAAAATATCCCTAGTATGTTAAAATTTATAGAATTGTTAAATAACAACAATGAACGAATAGTAAGACGGTTAGCTTTGTATTGTTTTATAAAGCCGTTTAAAAAAGAAACAAAATATTTTACAATTAAGTTTTCACTGCATTTGATTGTGAATGCATAAGAAGAAAGTTTGTTATATTTATTATGTGCATCTATAATTTAGTATTTATTTATTTTATAAACATCATGTTAATACTCATACGCGCTATGTCACTAATGTAACCGAATTATCTGGCAATGCGATTTTACGTTATACAAGTTGAATACTAACAATATATTTCTGTATATATGTATATATTATGTGTTCAAGGCACCATTAGGCCTAATGCAAATACAGTCATTATTATTTATATATTCAGTAGCTACGGTATTGTGTAATAATGTCTGCTAGCAATCAAGTTAATAACACAGTTACCCTTTTGTTTTGTATTCCTGTCATACCTTAGTAAGTGGTTTTTGGTCGTCTACAGAATAATAAACGGCATATTGGTATTTTGTTTCAAAATCTCTATCGTTTTAGTTTGTAATTCTGCGTGGTATGGACCTAGCTGTTCACTACAGTGCTCATCTCGGCATTGTAAGTGGAGCTCAACATGTAATCCAGTAAATGGGACATGTGGCAATGGTTGCAAGTCTCGTTGGCAAGGCATCGACTGCACAGGTAATCATCGTAGATCCTAATTAATTTATAAAAAGACTTGCGTTGACATATTTGTTATTTCCGGCAAAGTATTGCTTGGTTTTAATATACATGACATACTAGTACTAAAAATAAGAGGCGGAAATATGTATATCAAATGAACGCAATGCCACTGACCTACAACATGTATGAGTCATATTAGTATTATTATTTATTATTCAGTTTCAATTCCATTAGTTGGTGAGTTTTTATTATGATAACTCTTCTGTCTAACCTGTTCAGTTTGTGTGTACTTGCGAGTCAAGTCAAATGCTTTTTCTACTCGTTGCTGTAATTTAGTGACATAGTCAACAGTTGAACTAAACCGGTCTTTAGATCCACCAAACATTACATCAATTGGTAGATCAACCTCCCCGCCAAACATTAAAAAATGTGGTGTGAAATGTGTAGTGGAATGAACACTAGACCAATATGCCAACATGACCTTTGGCAAACATTCATCCCAATCATTATGGTTATCATTCACAAACATTTTTAACATTTGACATAATGTTTTGTTGAACCTTTCAACCATGCCATCAGATTTTGGATGATATGGAGTTGTTCTGGTTTTATTTATTCCCATCAACCTACACACATCCTGGAAAAGTTTTGCGTCAAAATCTCTACCCTGATCCGAGTGTAATTTTTCAGGTACCCCGAACCTACAAAAGACCTCATCCACCAATGTCTGTGCTATAGTTTCACTCTTCTGATCTGGTAAAACAAAAGCTTCAGGCCATGTAGTAAAGTAATCAATCACCACTAAAATATATTTATTCTTGGAGGTTGTGGTGGGTAATGGACCTAGAATGTCAAGTGCCATTCTTACCATAGGATGCCTTGCTCTGTCACTTTGCATAGGAGCCCGAGGTAATGAGATTGGGGGTTTCCCCTCTGCGCATGTTTGACAACCTCTGCACCATAACTCAACACTCTTAGCCATACCAAACCAATACAATCTTTTTCTAACTTTACTTAAAGTCTGTTCAGTACTCAAATGGCCACCAGTTGGTTCTGAATGTAAGGATTCCAAAATGGCCGGAATAAGAGATTTGGGAATCACAACTTGTAAATAACAATTACTTTCATCCTGTTCCTCCCATCTCCTATACAGCGTACCCTCTTTCAATTCTAGTCTATTCCATTGAGCCCACAAACTTTTACACTCAGCAGAAGATCCAGCTGGTAAGTCTGGACGAGAGTGTCCCTGTTGTGTGGCTTCAATAAACCAATTCAGATTATCATCTTTTCTTTGATCTGACTGGATGTTTTCAACAGATATAATGTCAGTTGTAGAATCTATTGACTGGTGTTGTAATGTAGACTCATCAAGCTGTTGGCAGCCACATGCAGCCGACAAGCCTTCTGAGCTCCCAACTTGAGATAAACAGTCAGCATTACCATGACTAGAACCACTTCTGTGTTTAATCTGAAACGCGTAGGTACTAAGTTCTATCGCCCAACGTTCACGCCTTCCTGTTGGATCATTTCCACGTTTTAGATCCTTAACATGAAGTAGAGGTTTGTGATCAATATAAATATCAAACATTCGACCACAAAGATAAGGTCTAAAATGGTGCACCGCCCAAACAATCGCCCAAAACTCCCTGTCAAATGTACTCCATTTTTGTTCAGTAGTCTACAACGTCCTACTCGCATAGGCCACAACATTCTCTCTACCATCATGAATCTGAGATAGCACAGCACCCACAGCAGCATTTGATGCATCTGTATACAATACAAATGGCTTATGAAACTCAGGGTAAGCCAAAATTGGAGGTTTAACCAGAGAATATCTCAAAATTCGGAAAGCTGTATCACATTCCTCCGACAAAAATAATTTAACATCTTTTTGAGTCAACTTCTGTAAAGGAGTAGCAATATTTGCAAAATTTTGAATGAACCTCCTATAGTACGAAGCCAGTCCCAGGAATGTACGTACCTCCCCCACTGATGATGGTATAGGATAGTTTTTTACCTTCTCAATATTTGATGGAGCAGGTTCAACTCCGACATTTGATACCTTGTACCCCAAAAATATTACCTCTTGTTTAAACAGTTGACATTTTGAGGGCTTAACTTTTAATCCAGCTGTTCGCAAGCATTGCAAAACTTGTCGAAGTATTTCCAAATGGTGTTCAAAACTTTTACTAAACACACAATAATGTCATCAATGTACACCAGACAACATTTCCAACTCAGTTCTGCCAAAACCAATTCCATCAGACGCTGAAATGTCGCTGGAGCGTTGGTCAATCCAAAGGGCATTACTTTAAACTGATACAGACCATTTCCACTACTAAATACTGTTTTCTCACGATCATTAGCATCAACCTCTACTTGCCAATAACCACTATCCAGATCTAGTGTGCTAAACCAGGACGAACCAGCCAAGCTATCTATACACACATCAATGCGCGGCAATGGATGAGCATCCTTGTGTGTTACATTGTTAAGCCGACGAAAAGCAACACAAAACCTATGGGTGCCATCATTCTTCTTAACAGGACAAATAGGCGAGCACCAGGGACTATAACTAGTCTCAATAATGTCATTACTCAACATGTCAGCAGTCTGCCTATCAACCTCTTCCCTCAAAGTACCAGATATTCGTCTTGGGGCCTGTTTTATTGGTGCTGACTGCCCAGTATCAATTTTGTGGTTAACGACCTTAGTTCGACCAATATCATCAGGACCCGAAGAGACTACATCATGGAAATCATTTAACATTGACCAAACTTGATGCCTTTGATGAAAAGATAAGTGGGTACCATCCAAATTAAACTCTGCATTGGGTTTACTAGAAGGTTTACCTACCTTGACAGTTTTATCATCCGACTGTATTGCACCTACGACCTCATACACTCCAATGCGTGCTACTTTTTCCAACTGATCAATTGCAGCATAAAATGTTCCTAATGGAGTATTTTTGTAAATTTGAACAGGAACATCAGTCTCATTCATGACTTGAGCTAATGTGGAAGCCTTTTTTACCGTTGAAATTGATCTTGCAATTAACAGATTTTCATTATCAGTTGATTTGTCAGGTTCTAAAACACCTTCAAAATTGTCTGGAACAACATCACTTTTCCGACTAGGGACTAATTTCACATTCACTAACATTTCCTGTCGAGGAGCAATAATCCTAGTTTCCTGTACAACAGCAGAACAAGCAGTAGGAAACACCCGCCATTTTGGCAACAAAGGAATCGTTTTATCCCGTGATGTCATTCTTCTTAACAAGACAAATAGGCGAGCACCAAGGACTATAACTAGTCTCAATAATGTCATTACTCAACATGTCAGCAGTCTGCCTATCAACCTCTTCCCTCAAAGTACCAGATATTCGTCTTGGGGCCTGTTTTATTGGTGCTGACTGCCCAGTATCAATTTTGTGGTTAACGACCTTCGTTCGACTAATATCATCAGGACCCGAAGAGACTACATCATGGAAATCATTTAACATTGACCAAACTTGATGCCTTTGATGAAAAGATAAGTGGGTACCATCCAAATTAAACTCTGCATTGGGTTTACTAGAAGGTTTACCTACCTTGACAGTTTTATCATCCAACTGTATTGCACCTATGACTTCATACACTCCAATGCGTGCTACCTTTTCCAACTGATCAATTGCAGCATAAAATGTTCCTAATGGAGTATTTTTGTAAATTTGAACAGGAACATCAGTCTCATTCATGACTTGAGCTAATGTGGAAGCCTTTTTTACTGTTGAAATTGATCTCGCAATTAACAGATTTTCATTATCAGTTGATTTGTCAGGTTCTAAAACACCTTCAAAATTGTCTGGAACAACATCACTTTTCCGACTAGGGACTAATTTCACATTCACTAACACTTCCTGTCGAGGAGCAATAATCCTAGTTTCCTGTACAACAGCAGAACAAGCAGTAGGAAACAGTCGCCATTTTGGCAACAAAGGAATCGTTTTATCCCGTGATGTCAACACGCCCTTATCAGCATCAATAACAATACTGTTAGCTTGAATAAAATTCCAGCCCAGTAAGACAGGATTTGATATATATATCTAGCTACAACGAAATACAGTGAATAGTGTCTTGTTCCTAGTCTTAAGTTAATATCCAATTAACCCAATAATTCTACAGGTTGGTTATTAACAGATGTAGCCATCACATTTAGATTTTTATTCAACTTCCTGGCCTTTAAAATTGGCCGCTAAAATGTATCTAATAAAAGAATAAATATATCTAAAGTGGATTGAAATGAATGTCTGAAGATTTATACAATTTGGGATAAAAAGGAGGAAAAAGTAAACACATGTATGTCTTTGTATAACAATTAACAGTATACACCATCTAAAAGTCTGAATTTTGTCAAGCTGACATATACAGACAAAAATTATGAATCATATTCCATGCCCCTTTTCAGTTATATTTTCAATGAATATTTTTAATATCGTAAATTACATACCACTCGTAAATTCCAATATCGACTTTTTGCCGCATGTTCCTAACCTTAATGAGCAGTATTTTGTTTTATACTCATGACACATGGTATTTCAAATTTATACACACATCGTTTTTATCATTAGACTTTTATTCTTACACACCCGTTGGTGAGAACACATATACGTGCGGTAACATTTTAAAAACATACGACTGGCTGCTATAGGAGATGACCAGGTTACCAATGCCATACCATCCAATTAAAAAAACACGGTCGAATCCAATCTAATTAAAATGATCTCCACTGATTAATTACCTGTGGATCTAACAGCACCCAGTTGGAGCTTCTGTCCAGTTGATTTTTCATTCGACCAATCAAAACCTTACTTGCAAAAAGTTATTTGAAAATAATTTGAAAATATTCGGGATTATGCCGAGGGTATACGAAATGGTTCGGGTGAATTACGAAGTATGCCGGAAACTAATTTCAATATAAAATTTTATATAAAATTCGTTTTAAGACGAAAAAACCCAAAACAAACCGTGACGGTATAGCCATAAAATCTGTTTATACTAGTATACGATCCAAAGTTTATTACTTTACTTTTCACACTGTTTTTTTAATGTTGAAATAGACCAACAAGTTCGCCTATTGCATAAATAGTCTCGCCCGATATTTTTAGAATTTGTATGCTCCCGAATAACGCTATAAAAGGCGAAGTGTAATTGGTCGATATTTAAATTGTTATGTATAGATGAAATGTCACCTGAATATGGGTGTCCACACAGTGCTGTTAGATCTACTGGTAGACCAGTAGAGCTAATGTTAATCAAATTGGGTCGAATCGATCCCTCTGTGACGTACGATTAACCTGAAATTGACTTGTCTGAGACACACTATAAATACGTTAATTTTGAAAGGTGTTTACATTTATTTTTAATCCGTTTTTGTTTCCACGATATTTAAAAAAACTAGAATACTACATTCCTATCCGTTAGATAACATTTATCATACAACTCACTTTTAAGTGTATGCAACTCGATTTCGCTCATTAGATATGTTTTAAAACAACCCATCATAAGACAAATGATATCGAACGGTCATGCATGTAGTATTCTCTATCTATCACAAACTATGATACATAATTATGGTTTCTATTACAGATTGTAAAGGAGGACTGACTTACGGTAATTACTGTGGCAGGCGATGTGCTGATCGTCACTGTCTGAATAAGTCGACATGTGAAGCTAACACTGGATTGTGTGTAGGAGGTTGTCAGCCGGGTTGGAGAAACGTCGATTGTTCAAAAGGTATACAATGTGTCTGTGTGTGTGTGTGTGTGTGTGTGTGCGTGTGTGTGAGTGTGTGGGTGTGTGTGGGTGGGTGGGTGGGTGGGCGGGTGTATGTGTGTGTGTACACGTGTGTGTATGTGTGCGTACATGTGTATGTGTGTGTACAGGGGAAGGATTAGGGGGGTCGACCCCTGTACACACGTCATGTGCAAACAACAGCACGTACACACACACACACACACACACATACACACACACACTTCGCTCGCCAGTCCAGTCGCCCCCTTCCCCGCTAACGATATGCGTGTGTGTGTATGTACGTATGTATTGATGGATGGATGGATGTGTGGAAATGTGGATGGTTCGACCCATATATGTCTGGGTATATGGCTGCCTGAATGCGTGTATGTACATACACGCTTACGCATGCATACAGAAACATGTATGTATTTGCATTATTAAGTATAAAATATATGAACTACACATGTATTAACTTTCAGTTTTCATATAACTTTAGTATTTGAAAACTTGCTAGCAAATAATACCGACTAAATCAATGTAAATTATAGTGTACCTTAATGTGTCTAGAACATTTACAATAATTGTGTTTCTTAATAATATTTTTATATGCTATTGTATGTCTTAAGTAATTTGTTTTCTTTTCAGTTTGTCACTGGCCGGGGTATGGACCGAACTGTTCTCTGTCATGTACAGACAGACACTGTAGCGGACAGTCACGTTGTAATAAGACTGATGGGAAATGTGAACCAGGTTGTCAGACAGGATGGAAGGGTGTCGACTGTACAGGTATATATACCTTGATTTGCAGCTAAATCCTTTTACGGGGCGGGACGTAGCCCAGTGGTAAAGCGCTCGCTTGATGCGCGGTCGGTTTAGGATCGATTCCTGTCGGTGGCCTCATTGGGCTAGTTCTCGTTCCAGCCAGTGTATCACGACTGGTGTAACAAAGGCCATGGTATGTACTATCCTGTCTGTGGGATGGTTCATATAAAAGATCCCTTGCTGCTAATCGAAAAGAGTGGTGACAGCGAGTTTCATCTCTCTATATGTGTGTGGTCCTTAACCATATATCTGATGCCATATAACCGCAAATAATATGTGTTGAGTGCGTCGTTAAATAAAACATTTCCTAAATCCTTTTAATTGAAAACTATGCATTGAGGTAGCCAGGATTTTATATTAGGGGGCCACCCACATTGAGGGGCCAAACACATTATATACGAGTCATGTTATGTGGTGACAGGAACATATATAACGTGATGGGGAAAACAGAATTCTGATTGGTGAGAGTATTGCCCCATGGCCCCCGTCTGGCTACGCCAATGGTTATCTGATTATGTTAATGTAGAGGGTTTATGTGATATAATTTGATAGTCTATTTAGGGTAAATTTTGGAATTGTGGCCACTAATCCTTTTCAGTCCTTCTAAATTAATAATATAGTACAACAATGGTCGAAATGAGTAAATACAATATATGGCCAATCCTCAAAGTCCCGTGTTGGGTACCATAATTTGTCCTATTGGGTTTAAAAAAAATTTAAACACATTTATCTCTATTTTCAGTAGTAGCATATATTAAACGTCTCTTTCATTTCAGTTTTCAAACCATGTTTCTTACAATACACAATATAAGTTCATTTAGTAGGCCTGTATGAATTACAGATTTGGTCAATCAAAGGAGAAATGAATAGGTTAATGCATCTAGTTTTCGTGTAAATCAAGAACAACATTTTGAACTATCTGGTTTACTGGTTTTGTAAGTACATATATCGTTTTATCCACACCACATTACGTATTAACTATGATGCGTGATAAAACATACATTGGCCAATACTGATAGTTCTGTTAAGTATCGTACCTGTTTATCATGAATAGTTGTATAATTAATTTTCGAATTTACATTTACACAAAACATGTATTTATTTAGACCATATTATTTAGTAATAGATGCTGAAGTTTAATATACCAAGTCATGCATTATTGTTTCAGAATGTAATGACAGATATGGTGCAGACTGTAGTCTAGACTGTAGTATGCGACACTGTAAGAACAACAACTCTCTTTGTGATCCCCGGACTGGAGAGTGTGTTGCAGGATGTAAACCTGGGTGGATGAACGCAACCTGTACACAACGTAAGAATATATTTAGATTTAAATATTAAATAAGTGGCATTTGTGGGTGAGTGTTATGATTATTGACACTTTGATAATTAAATCAAGGGGCAAATGCTGTCAAGGAATTATTTTTACTGTATTGTGCCGAATTTCATTCACTACGAGTTTTTTCGTATTCTATTACTGAAGATATAAATTGAAATTTACCATTTTGTTCATAAATATGTTTGGATAACCATATTGCCAATATTATAATAACATTTTGACTATCCGCAATTCACGACGAAGCTTAAGTTTCACGTATATTAACCATCTGTCGATGTCAATACGATGGTGTAGACATATTCTAGCCAAGGAGCTAAACGATTGCTTTAAAGTATATAACATTATTTTGTTAACCATATGACTAAGATGTGTTAATTTCTTAGTAACAGCTTCAGTTATATTAAATATATAGTATGAGATAGATCCTCATTAAATGTTTGTTTCTGATGCTAGTTCCTTTGCCAGTATGCTTAGGTCCTTTATATGATTAAGGAAGAATAAAAAATCCCTTAAAACATGATTTCTGTCTACCCAAGACAGACAAACCGACCACCATGTTTATTCCATGTAGGATAATGTGCTGTATCATATTCCGGTGCATACGACTGGTATATACGACTATATGTCAAAATTACCAAATTCTAGACATCCAATAGCCGATGATTAATAAATCAATGTGTTCTAGTGGCGTCATTAAAGGGACATTCCTGAGTTTGCTGCAATTTTTAAGGTGTTATCGACTAAGAGAGACTTTTTTTAACGATTGTAATTATATATCAAACATATTTTTCTGCATAACATATTAGTGGTTGTATACTAAAAGTGTTTCTGATCGTTCTAATATTTGTACTAGGTTAAATTTCATTTTATTTCTTAAGATATTATTTTTCGTACGTACGAAAGTATTCAATCTGATTAAAATTAGCTCTACTGGGTCTACCAGTAGATCTAACAGCATTGCGTGGACTCCAATGTCCAGGTGACATTTCATCTATAAATAGCAATTTATTTCATTTAATTTTCAACTTATTTTCGTGCTTATGTCCAATTAAGGTTCAAGCACGTTGTTCTGGGCACACACCTCAGCTATCTGGGCTATCTGTCCAGGACAGTGGGTTAGTTGTTAGTTGGTTAGTGGTTAGTGAGAAAGAAGAGGGTGTAGTGGTCTTACACCTACCCATTGAGTCCTTAAGAACTCGCTCTGGGTTGGAGCCGGTACCGGGCTGCGAACCCTGTACCTACCAGTCTGTAGTCCGATGGCTTAACCCCGACGCTACTGAGGCCAGTAGCAATTTACTGGCAACTCATTTTGCGTGCCCCTATCCACTAAGGTTCAGGCACGCCCACCCCGGATTCAGCCTCTGACTTCGCCAGTGACCGACTCCGGGGCGGGAGGGGGGGGGGGGGGGGGGGAGTGTGTGAGAGAGATGAAGGTGACAATTTTTAATAGTGTGGTAGGACCACTTAAAAATGGGATCACAAAATTAAAAATAATTTGGGGTCTATCATTACATATGTTTATTTATTATATTAATATAATAGCACCATAATTAAAATTAAACCTATAACATTCTATTATTTTATAATATAATTAGTAGGTGCACAATTATAGTTAAATTTTCAATCGGGCAGTTCAAAAATAATATATACTATACTTATATATTTAATAATAGTATTTATACATATATATATATACTCTTCAAAAAAAGAAACGCAAAAGGGTACAAATGGGTTATAACTCCGATTTTATGTTTCCTACCGGTTCATGCTTTGTGAATATAAGGTCATTGCACGTCTCAAACACATTCCCACGGTTACATTCGATAAAACGCAGCTACTGTACAATAAAGTTCCAAAATGTGAATATTCGCAAAAACGCAGCCACGTGCAAACCATGTCACCACTGCACGTGCGTTGTCTGCACGTGCAACATGAACACCGACAGTATAAAAGTGCAGGGTGTTCGCTTGCCTGGCCTCTGTATCTGGCCGACAGTTGACAATCCAGGACATGCCACGTCTCAGTGAACCGCAGAGAAACAATGCCATCGGCCGACTAGACGCAGGCGAATCCAGAACGGCCGTTGCCAGGGCATTCCATGTGTCCCCAAGCACCATCTCCAGACTGTGGGACCGTTACCAGCAACATGGATCAACACGTGACCTCCCTAGATCCGGTCGACCACGGGTCACTACCCCCGGGCAGGACCGCTACATCCGGGTACGCCACCTTCGGGAACGATTGACTACTGCCACCTCCACAGCCGCAGCAATACCAGGTTTGCGCAGGATATCCGACCAGACCGTACGGAACCGCCTACGTGAGGTAGAAATTCGTGCCAGACGTCCAGTTCGAGGTGTCATCTTAACACCACAACACCGTCGACTCCGACTGCAGTGGTGCCAGATTTATCGACAGTGGCCTCAACTGCGATGGAGACAGGTGTGGTTCAGTGACGAGTCCCGATTTCTGCTCCGACGTCATGATGGAAGATGTCGCGTGTATAGGCGTCGTGGTGAACGTTATGCGGCAAACTGCGTGCAGGAAGTGGACAGATTCGGCGGGGGTAGTGTCATGGTGTGGGCAGCCATCTCACACACTGGCAGAACTGACCTGGTCCACGTGCAGGGCAACCTGAATGCACAGGGCTACATTGACCAGATCCTCCGGCCACACATCGTTCCAGTTATGGCCAACGCCAACGCAGTGTTCCAACATGACAACGCCAGGCCTCACACAGCACGTCTCACAACGGCTTTCCTACAGAACAACAACATTAATGTCCTTCCTTGGCCATCGATATCACCGGATTTGAACCCAATTGAGCATCTATGGGACGAGTTGGACCGACGCCTCCGACAGCGACAACCACAGCCCCAGACCCTGCCCGAGCTGGCAGCAGCCTTGCAGGCCGAGTGGGCCACCATCCCCCGGGACGTCATCCGTACTCTGGTTGCTTCAATGGGCAGGCGGTGCCAGGCAGTTGTCAACACACGCGGAGACCACACCCGGTATTGACTCCAGATGACCTTGACCTTGGTGGTGTGTCCTATCACTTACTCACAATGGACTAGAGTGAATTGTGAACAATCCTGCAACATTTGGTAATTATCGGACTCACCATTCAATAATTAAATCAATTCTCCAAATGTTACGACAATGTGGTTTTGCGTTTCTTCTTTTGAAGAGTATATTATATATATATATATTTTTTTTTTTTTTTTTTTTTTTTTATTATTTAACTTTAGCCCTAGAGGAAAAAGGATTCGCAAAGGGGGGAACCCAGCGTCACCGAGCAGTCCGGCGCTCCAACAGGCGGGGGCCCAATAAGGTAAATCCGGATTTCCATGGGGGGGGGGGGGGCGTTCCGGGGGCGGGGGAGGCCTAACAGGCATCCCTACCGGCCCAAACCGCCAACGCCCTATCGCACCCAAATATGCACCCTACCACGGCGTTCCCCCCCCATCCCCCCCCCCCCCCAGGTTATCCATAGAACACAGATGGGCCGTAATTAGATGAGATGAGTGGTATGAGTATAATGATATATGAGAATAAACCCGCGAGCCGCCGTCTGGTGTGGTTGTGAAACGTATAAGATGTCGTTGTTGTTGTTGATTGACAAGTGGATTGATCCAGTTCTTGGAGTGAGGTGCCCTCGCCGTTCTCCTCAAGCATTCGTGAGCTCTACACCCCAAAGGGTGCGCCACCTAAACGGATGACAAATGTCATTGCTATATAATCCTCGGTGTCACCCAAGTAACCACTTATTCGTTAAGTGGGTGGCTCCGAGTACCGGTCAGGTTTTTTTGTTTGTATATATACAATTGACCGATCAAATTAATACCGCTTAAAACCTGTTTGATAATTAAAAAGAACGGGTACATGTAAATTAAAATAATAATATTTTAAAATGCTAAGAGGGAAGATTTAACAATAATAACTAAATTTATTATAACAATTAATTAAAAATATAATAACTATACCATACTTAATTAAAAACTAAAACACATTCACACCCAGCCATATATTCCGCCTGTGAAGGGCGGCACAGACACTGCCAGGTGTCCGCGCCGCCAAGTCAAGGCGGAAAAAAACAACATTCACGCAACCACTCTCACACTAGGTTCAGATTACACTTTTTGGCCAGCTATAAGCGCGGACCAAATAGAGGACATTTATAACGGGACCGGGTTCTAATTGGTCAGAACCCGGGCCCAGAAAGCCAATCGCCCCAGCACCCAATAATTAATCATTCCAGTAAAGATAACAGTAAAGAGTAGACGTGCTAGCAGCGGCCAGCAGAGAAAGAAGAAAAGTGAAGCGAAAGTTTCCATACGGTTAAGATGTGGGAAGTAATAGAGGGTACCGGACAGGATAATGTCCCAAGGCTACCCACGGCAAGACCCGGCTCTCCGGATATCACCGAATGGCACCTCGGGAACACTCGTGAGCGGCATTCAGCAGTTAAGACAGAAGAAAGAATACACAGTGTGTGTTAGAAGTGAACCGGATCGATATTCGACACTCAGTGTGGAAGGGTGCGTTGCGATTGGCTGAATCTCGATCCCTAGTCGGAGCCGTTTGAGATAAAAAAAAAAAAAAAGCCAGTGTTAAAGAAACAACAGGCGAAAATTGAGCAGCTGCGATTGGCTGGATTTCGATTCCCTCTCTGGAAAAAAAAGAAAGAAAGGAATGTGGATGTTACAACTCTCCAGCCAATCGCCAACATGTGAATGAAGATTATTGTGTATAGGCTGTTCGGTGTTTCTAAAATTGTTTAAAAGGAAAAAGAGGTTTATTAATATAATTAATTAAAAAAAGGAAATAAGCATTTATAATTAAAAAGAGTTAAGATATTATATATAAAAGGAAAGTTATTCGGTTTGTCCACGGGAGGGTAAGGCCAGCGCCGTTACCACCGTGGACAAGGTTTGCCACCAGCCAACTGTCCGCCGCTGTAAGGTGAGTTTAGAATTTTAGCAGGCTCCTGATTGAGTGTAGAATTATAGTCCTCGGACCGCCCTCGACCAAATTTACTTGGTTACCATTTTATGTGCCAGCTACTTGTTATATATTTATTTTAGTGTCATTTACAAAGTTTAAAATAGCCCGTTCCACCTCCTGTTTGAGAGCGGGGGGCGGGTTAAATATTTTAACCGGATTAAATTTAATTTTACATTTATCTATTGTTGTTTTAAGAATATTTCTTTCCTTAATATATTTTTTACAATAAAAAAGGAAGTGTCTTACATTATCTAATTTTTTACAGATAGCACAGAGTGCCGTATTACTTTTTTTAATTTTAAATTGGGTGTCGTTCAGACCAAAAACAACACCAAGGCGCAGTTTAGTAATGATTGTTTCGGTTTTAACATTTAAATAGGTAGGTCTTTTCGAATTAACTTTAGGTTTGATTAGATAGTGCCATAGTCTTGTTTTAATATTCCATTCAGTTTGCCAGAAATTAAGAAATTTTTTATGGGCTATGGCCATAGTTTCATTAAGATTAATATTGATATTAATTTCAATTTTATCTATGTCTAGAGCTTTTTTAGCTAGTAGATCTGCGTTTTCGTTGCCAGAGATGCCGACATGAGCAGGGACCCATTCCAAAGTTATAAATAACCCTTTACTGTTGTTATAATTAATCATATTTATAATTTGCTTAATTAGATAAGAACTCTTGAATTTTAGATTCTGGAGAGCTTGTAGTGAGCTCAGGGAGTCGGATAGTATAAGAAATTTTTTTTTTTGGGGGGGGGGGGGGGTCGAGTAATTAGTGATATTAGTAAGAATCCACTTGAGCGCAGAGTAGATGGCCATCAGTTCAGTAGTAAATACCGAAACGTGGTCAGTCACTCTGGCGTGGTGGGAGCTAGAAATGTTAGGCAAGCTAGGCCTGACACAGAAGGCCATGCCTGCTTTACCAGAAAGTGGGTCCTTGGAGCCATCTGTGTATATATGGATATAGTCAGAATAATAGTCATTTAAAGCTGCTCTAAATATTATATTTTTAAATGGTTCAAATTCTGTTTTTAAAATTTCCTTTCTTAGGAGCAAAGGGACATTCGGCGGTTTAATTAACCAGGGTGGCACCAAGGGGGGGAGAATATTTATCCAGATTAATATCCAAGAGTTCTAAATTAGACACCATTCTGTTATTAAAGTTAACTGCAGAATTAATATTAATGTGTAAATAGTCATCATTATTCGGTTTAATAGTTGCTACAGGATTTAGTGGTACTAGATATTTAGCTTTAAACCAATGTTTAAGACAAAGCTGGGTGCGCCTAACACTGAGAGGGAGAATGTTTAGCTCCACACGCAGACTGTCATTTGGTGTGCCCGGGGAGATTTTGGTTATAATTCTAAGCCCTTTGTTGTATATTGATTCTAACTTATCCAGCTGGAAAAGTGATGCACAGCAGAAGGCTTGGGCACCATATTGTAACCTGGAGACGATAAATGCTTCAAAAATCATTAAAAGAGTATGTCTGTCAGCCCCCCACTTGGTTGCAGATATAACTCTGAGTAAATTAATATAATTATTACATTTTTTAACTACATCTTTTATATGTTCATTAAAAGAAAGTGCTGGGTCAAAAATGACTCCCAGAAATTTAACTGACATTACCTGAGCTATGGGATGATTATCTAGTGTTAAATTAAGTTTATACCGTCTCTTAAAGTTATTATTAGTAAAAAGAATAGCAGAGGTCTTAGATCTTGAGATGGTAACACCCCAGGTTTCAGCCCAATTTTGAAGTATATCTATATCTTTTTGAATATCTATTTTAATCTTTTCTATACACTTTCCAGATCGCCAAAAAGCTGTGAATTCAGCAAATAGACCAATACTAAGCTTAGTGTCCTCATTGGACGAGCCAGTGAGGGCAGTAGCTAGATCATTAATAAAAATACTGAAAAGTGTTGGGGCTATTACAGATCCCTGGGGTATGCCGTTCTCAAGGTTTAGAATATCAGAAAATGTTTCAGTAACATTAACAGTAAAAGATCTGTTGTTAATAAAACGTTCAATAAATGCAAACATAGGCCCTCTAATGCCCATGTTATACACTTTAATTAGTAACCCGTGTCGCCAAACCATATCATAAGCCTTTTCCAGATCAACAAATATTCCGACCACTTTGTCGCCATGACTTAAAGCATTTGCAATTTCAGATTGGAGTCGAAAAAGGTGGTCGGCAGTAGAGTGGTTTTTTCTGAAGCCACTCTGATATATGGTCAAAAGATGATTACTTTCTAAATAATAGCTGAGTCTGGAATTAACCATGGCCTCCATGGTTTTGCAAACACTGGATGTTAGTGAGATGGGACGGTAGTTAGATGGGTTAGTTAAATCTTTCCCTTTCTTGGGGAGGCTGACAACCTCAGCATGTTTCCATGCTAAGGGGAGATAACCCTGTTTCCAGGCTTTATTATAAAGTTCCAGGAAAAGTCTGAGGGTAGCTTCAGGCATATTTTGGAAAAAGAGATAGCTGAATTTATCTGGCCCAGGGGCGGTACCCTTCCTGTGAGCAAAAGCCTCAGTCATCTCCTGGAGGGAAAATGGAATGTTATAATCTATATTATGTTTAGAAAATTTAGCATCCAGGGGGACTTTATAGTTTTTTTCTATATTTTCTTTTATATTAGAAATTTTTTGTGGAAAATTACCATTACTTGAATTTTCTTGAAAGGTTTGTCCAAATATTGTAGCTTTTTGTTGATTAGTGGTATAGAGTTTATTAGCTTTTAATAAGGAAGATTTAGCAAGAGTTTTTCCCTGAATGCGTTTTATTTTTGCCCATACTTCTGTAACCCTGGATTGACTATTTAATGATGAGCAAAATTTATTCCATGAGTCTTTTTTAAGTCTAAACAATTCTTGTGTAACTTTAAATTTACTTTCTTTAAATTTACCTAAATTATCCAGTTTTATCACTGGTATTTCTTACGCATTTTATTTCTGTGTTTAATAATATTAGCTAGATTATCATTCCACCAAGGTACTGAATTATATCTGACTTTAGCGTTTGATATTGGAATAGTTTTATTTGCTATTATTGTAATCTTATCAATCAGATTTTTATTAAATTTATCTATATTATTACTTCTAATATCCTCCGGCCTAAGATTCAAGCATAGCTGATAGAAACCTGGCCAATCTGCTTTATTAAAATTCCATTTTTCTTTAGCTTTAGGTATTTCCCTCCATGTCCCATTTAAGTTATAATATGTAATAATAGGGAGGTGGTCACTATTAAAATCGTTAATGACCTGCCACTCACATTTGGACGCCATCTCCTCTGAGACCATAGTGAGGTCTAGCCAGGTCCAGGAATGGTAGGAGTCAGAAAAAAAGGTTGGAGACCCGTCATTTAAACAAACAGCTTTAACAGTTTCTATAAATTGTTCAATAATAAGCCCCTGTTTATCGTTAGTATTAGATCCCCATAAAGAGTTGCGGCAGTTAAAGTCTCCTAGAATAATTAACTTATTTATTTGTGTTTTAGAAATGGAATCCAAATAGTTATTTATAGTAAGTTTATTGTGTTGGCTGCCTGGGTGAACATAAAAGTTATAAATGTCTATATTCTCGACTCCGCCATACACTAGTGCCCAAGACCTCAATATTATTTTTGGTCTCATTGAGCGGGATGCGGGAGTAGGACATGTCATTCCTGATGAAAGTAGCTATACCTCCTCTAGTAGAAAAATTATTATTATAGAAAAACCCAAAATACCCCGGAATATTAAAGTTTCTAAAATATTTTTTATTTTTATTTTTATCTTGATTGCCATTATCTAGCCAGGTTTCTTGTATGCAAATAGCAAATAACATCTATGGCCGGTTTAGCGTCTACTATATATTTCTTTAATTCGTCTCCATGGTTTAATGATTTAATGCCTTTAGCATTCCACTGGAGAATGGCCAAACCTTTAAATTTATCTATTTTGATTTTAGTTTGTTTGTTAGCGCTGTTGTTGTTATTGTTAATATTATAACTATTATTTACACTATTGTTATTGTTACTGTTATTGTTAAGTTTAGTTAAATATTTGGGTGTAACTTTATTTCTCTTGTCTCCCATAATTGGTTTGAAGCAGTACTAATTATAAGCTCTATTGGTTTATTTAATCTAGTCTATATTATGATGACTAGGCGTGGAGACAGGAGTTGGTTTGGCCATTCTCGGTGCATACCAGTTAAAGCTATTTGTTAGAACGTTTGGGTCTTTAATAGTAATACCAAGATGGTGCGAAAAGGCTAGACAGGCTGAGTGCGTAGCCATTTTAATGGTTTCCTCTTCTAGATTTCCCTTAATAGGTACCCCCAGGGAACCGTCCAGAAACAGCCCCGTTAAAACCCGCAGAAGTTGTTCTGCTGTTATGGGCTGATCTGGGCCGTTGTTTATGTTTCTCATTAAGGGGGGGGGGGGGGGGGGGGGCTTTGTGTAGGCGTTCCCAGCATTAAAATTATTAGTTCTAAGAAGGGGGGGGGGGGGGGGGGGGCGGCTGCCGGTGTGTGTCTTTGACGCTCGACTGGGTTATAAGCCCCCCTTGGCGGGTGGACGGACTCCTCTCTGGGCTTGGAGTTTAATACCCGAATGGCTTCCTGGTGGTGGTGGCACTCCTGGCTATGAGTGTAGTGCTGACCCTTACAGTTGGCACATTTTAATGCATTGGTGCATGGGTTGTCCGTCCCCTGCTTTGGGTGCTTGTAGCAATTTAAATATCGACCAATTACACTTCGCCTTTTATAGCCTTATTCGGGAGCATGCACATTCTAAAAATAACGGGCGAGACTATTTATACAATAGGCGAACTTGTTGGTCTATTTCAACATTGAAAACAAAACAGGGGGAAAAGTTTTGTAATAAACTCTAGATTGTACACTAGTATAAACAGATTTTATGGCTATACCATCACGGTTTTTTTTTCGTCTTGAAACGAATTTTATATAAAATTTTACATTGCAATTAGTTTCCGGCATACTTCGTAATTCACCCGAATCATTTCGAATACCCTCGGCATAATCCCGAATGTTTTCAAATTCTTTTCAAATCATTGGCATAATTTTGCAAGTAAGGTTTTGATTGGTCGAATCAAAGGTCAACTGGACATGAGCACCATCGGGCTGCTGTTAGATCCACATGTAATAGTGGAGCTAATTTTAATTAGATTGGAAATTATTTGAAGACAAAATCCAGTTTGGGCTTCTTACCAATATTAATACGACCAGAAACGCATTGAAAATACAGACACTGATATTCTAAACAAGAAAATATATTTAATATGTAAGTTTAATCGTAGAAATATTTTATTAGTCTGAAACATCTTACAGTGCAACAAACTGAGGAAACACAACAAACTATAACACATTCCGGTGCAGGTCAACTTGAGGTGTCACCAGAGGTTATTAAGGGTTAAGGGGGTACAAATTTAAAGAAACAAGTAAAGTTTCATTTTGTTTCATAAACATTATCGGTACAGTTATACTTTGTTTGTGCAATTATTTATAAACACAAAATGCACAAATAATTAGCTAAACTGTTTTTTTAAATGCTTATTTGCATAATATTGAATGTAAAATTCACTGATAACGTTACTATTTGTCATTTCGACTGATTTTGCGATAGAAAAATGTGGTTTTAAATAGGATGTCGTTATATCATGGAGAGAATCAGAGCGAATAACATTGTTATTCTATATATGTAGGATGATGTTCAGCATCATACTCCTGTGTAGATTAGCTTTGAAAAGGGTGTGGGGGTCAACTATGAAGAAATTGTGTACCCTTGAACTTTAATTACCCCTGTTGACTCCATAAAACAAAAACACACACATTTTCAAAGCTCACCTCCATTGGAATATGATGCAACACATCATCCTAAATGGAAAATAATTGAATAATTGTGATCGTTTTGGCTAATTCAGTGTGTTGGTTGTGGCTATAAGTAATCCCATATAAAAGGCATGTCTGTACAGATACTACTTATGACGAAAATGACAATTTACTGGGTTTTTGTTTTCAAATATGTACCCTTCATTCAATGACCTCTGGTGACCTCACATACTTTTCAGGGTGATCTTCACTAGAATATGACGCAGCAAATCATCCTACATGGAATAACCATGGTTGTTACTTTGATTATCTCTCTGACAGAACGATATCCTATTTGACACCACGGTTTTGGATTGAAAAATTAGCTGAACTGAAAAAAGTGTTAAAATTGATATTTGGTATTGTAGTCCAGTGGTAAAGCGCCCGCTTGATGCGTGGTCGGTTTGTGATCGATCCCTGTCAGTTGGTCCATTCGGCTATTTCTCGTTCCAGCCAGTGCACCACGACTGGTATATCAAAGGACGTGGTATGTACTAACCTGGCTGTGGGTTGGGACAGAAACAAATTCCTTGCTACTAATGGAAACATCTAGCGGGTTTCCTCTCTAACATTACATGTCAAAATTACCAAATAGTTGACATCCAATAGCCGATGATTAATAAATCAATATGCTCCAGTAGTGTCGTTAAACAAAACAAACTTTTGTTTTGAATACTAAGCAAATCAAAATGTTAATGCTACAGTTTGGCTAATTTAGTGTGTTGTTTGTGTTTATAAGTAATTGCACATATAAAGTCTGACTTTGAAGATAATCATTATGAAGATAATGAAATTTGACCTTTTTTCTCCCAAAAAAAATGTACCCACTTGATCTGGTGACCCCCGACATACTTTTTATAGGTGACATCCACTGGAATATGATGCAGCATATTTTGGTACATGGAATAAACATGGTTATCGCTTTGACTCTCGGATAGAACAAAATCCTAACAGTGTGGACTCTGCCTCCAGACAATTAGAATACCAATATCATACCACTTTTAGGCAAACGTAATATTCTTTGATTAATAACCAGAACTGTTCCTAATGTAAACAAACTGAGTAACATGTTTTGGATATCGTAAAATATACTTTATGGTGTGTCCGGTTATATCTTGTATGTCTTATTTAATTGCAGAATGTGCTCAAGGCCGCTATGGGGATGGATGTACACATCTATGTGCAGAAAGAAAATGCTATACTAATGGAACATGTGATTTTCAAACAGGCCAATGTTTTGGTGGATGCCAAGCTGGGTGGGAAGGACACTCGTGCACTAGTGGTGAGTAGGCCTATACACCATTCTCCATTGTTAGTGTGCAAAGTTTTAGTATGACTTGATGTGTTTCTTATTTCATAGACATACTCAATGTCAGCACTATCGTCAGCGCCGTACTGTAGACACTTGGCTTTATTTTGTTTGTATGTTTGTTGTTGTTTCTGTCGGGAAGGTTAGCTTTGTTGTCATTGTTGTTTTTCTGTTTATTTATTGTTTTCGTCTTTTTCAGAATGTGCCGATGGAAAATATGGTATGAACTGTAATGCTACCTGTGGAGAATGTGCAAATGAAATATGCGACAGAGTTACTGGGAATTGCACAAACGGTTGTAGTGATGGATTTGAAGGACACCTGTGCAAGGAACGTGCGTGTTTTTATAAAATAATTCATTTGGAAGGTGTTAATATAATTATTGTGTTAGTTATTTATTAATAATTGCTTGTTATAATTTCTGTTTCTTATTAACTTGACTTAGTTTGAAACAGAATGTGTTCGTTTGGTTTGTTGCAGTTGTATTTGTTGTCATTTGTTTATCCTCCTTTTTAATTGTGTTTTCCATTTGTATAAAAATACTTCAAAACATATATCTGCCATTTACTTTTGGTTGCATAATCATGTACTTGAAGTGACTGTACAAAAGAAAAGAAAAACTCATAGCTCTTTATTGTTTCGTTTTTAAGGTATTATTGCTCCACCTCCAAAGACTGTCTTGATTGCTGGAATTGCTGTTTCCGTCCTGGTGGTGATCCTGTTGGTCGTCATTATAGCGGTTGTTTTGATGAGGTATTCACCTATGTTCTTGTACTTGTCATACACTTACATCTTCCCACAGTCAACGTAGATAAAGCCTTGTCTTCACAGTCTGTTGTACAGATATCCAAGACAAGACAAACACTTTATTCTTATAAACTGCACCGAGTGCAGTATGGAGAAAATATAAACAAAATAAGTTACAAAGTGTTTTCTGTAGTGGTAATGGACATAATATTTAAGTAATATTAACCCGGAAGACTGACCCTCTCAATGACAAATTGCAAATATTTACATAGTTTACACAAAAGTGATTTTTTTGTTGTAGAAAATAACTGATAAAAGGTAATTGCACTTGCTCTGTTGGTATAGTAACTAGGTATATACACATTTCGATCAGTAGATAAAGACGTACATTTAAAAATATAGTGAAACTCATCACCAACATCAGTGTTGCACAAGTCACATATTCTGTTTTCACTCTCAATATTAAACCATCTACCGGTTTCAATAGGAAGTCTGACATTTCCAGTTCTAAATTTACAAAGAATTCTAGCATTTTTTGTTGAGAGTTTCAACAAATAATTTTCTAATTTAAATTCATGCTTGAACATTCTGTAGTTAATACCTTTTGATGAGTCAAATTTATCACTATTCCATTTTTGTAAGTACTGGTCACATAGTATTCGTTTAACTGCATGTTTTAACCACAAAACATCCACCTGTGTACATGAATATATATTACATACACATTCATCTAATATACGTTTTATAAAGGATAACCAAGTACATGGTATAGCATTAACGTTATGGTTATATGATGCCAACATGTATAATATACCAGACAATTTAGATTTTCTACTATTAACAACATTTGCCCAGTATGTAATCATTCTAACTTTAACACTAATAGACAGTGGGTATCTACCTAATTCACCATAAATCATAAAGCTTGGTGTCGACTTATTAACACATAATATATATTTGCAGAACTTGAGGTGTAATCGTTCAATGATATCTAAATTACTGAAGCCCCATATTGCACATCCATATAATAATATAGGTTTTACAATCCTGTCGAACAGGTCTAATTGACAATCGATTGATAAATTGAACTGTCTGCATTTTTGTAATACAGCAAACATAGACTTTGAGGCTCGATTGATTAGATCATTCTTAGCATTTGTGAATGACCCAGATTTACTCAACACAAGCCCAAGGTATTTAACTTCAGTTACGATTTCTAAGTTTTTATTATTATATGTAAATTTATTATTTTTAGTTTTTGAGTTACTTCTTGAAAAAATCAAAATTTTAGTCTTGGCTGCATTAACTTTAAGTCCAGATTCTTATGAGATGGCATTAATTAATTTATCAGTAACTAGAAATATTTTTAAGAGGGTATTTACTTAAAAAGTGGACATAACTTAATATAACCTTAGTGTGCTATGCACAGTGATGTAGATGGAGGTGGGGTATGTGGCCCTTTACCCCAGCAATAGTTTATATATAGTGTGGATCCCGTACCCCCCCCCCCCCCCACACACACACTCCAAACACACTCCAACCCCAATAGGGTAACCCTCTAATACATAATTATGACTACACCATAGTGGTTACTTAAGCCTGGTTTCCACAGATGCAGATTGATGCAGGCCGTCTGTGACTGTGTTCCCATAGAACATACTTTGAACGTAAAATGAAAGGAAAGGAATAGTTCGTTAATGTTTGTTGTTTAACGACACTACTAGAGCGATTAATATATTAATCATCGGCTATTGTATGTCAAATATTTGGTAACACCTCTGTTTGTTGTCTAAGATTAAAATTTCGATATTTGTTAGCTATTGCTAACAACAGAGCAGGATATTTATATATTCTTTCTAGAGAGAGGGCAGCATGTACCATGGCCTTTCATTTACCATAGGAAAGTTAGAGGGGGCTAGTTATCGAATTATTAAACTTGTTTTGTTCTCTTTTAAATGCGGGGTAAAACGTATACAACCACCCACACACCCCTATGTTTTTTGCTGTTTTTTCTTTGAGGGGAGCACTCTTACCCGTTTCCGACGTCTTCTAATTATAAATTCCATAAATCAATAAAATAAAATAAAAAATAAATTTGATAAACACTCGAAAGTAGTGGGAACATTTATTAGCATAAATTATGTATGTAACGAAAACAAATTTCATAATTTAATTTCTGTCAAAATAATGATAGTAAATCAGTATATAGATTAGTAGTAACGATGTTATTGGGGGGTCTTTTTCTTCTTTTTTCAGACGACGGAGAATGTTCAAGGCTGAAAGTCGAGAAGCTATAGACTCTGACGATGCTGTCAAAGGGACTCGTCCAAGAGCTAAAAGAGAAACACGTGAGAAAAACTGTTCTGATAATTATGTTGAAAAGTATTGTAAAGTGAGATTGTGTCTGTTGTTATGTGTTTGTGCGTGTATATGAATGAATTGTATGTATGTGCGTACGTACGTACGTATTTATTTATATTTATGCGCCTTTCACAACTAGCAACATTTTGACAAGCGTAGAAAGCATGCTATATTTGATAACCTCTCCACCTTTTTAAACGTACACTAATAATATGAAGGTTTGTAAGGTCTACTTTTAGCAACATTTTGATTTGTTTTAAAGGTATACTCTGACATTATCTCCTCCCCACCCCCGTTGCGTTGCCGTTTGTACGCACATAAGGAATATCTATGATTGTGAACGACATGTTCATCGTTTGTATTCAGAGGAAAGAAGTGAATACGTCAACGTTGCCTTCACCGCTCGACCTGTACCTGAAGGTATTGAAGCTCCGAAAGACGAGAAACCAGTGAAGGACTCGGCAGTGCGGCTTAGTGTTGCTGATTCCATAGAAGAGTTGGACGAACAAGAAGACGACGATGAGTCACCAGGATCTGTGTACTACAACATTCATCACTTCAACCTTCCTGAGGGCGGATCGCCGGTCGGTGAACTGCCCAGTATTTTAAACAAGATCAGACACCAACCTGGTGGATTTGAAACAGAGTACAAGGTTTGTGTTCAAGCTACAGTCTCGCCGCACCATAACATAGCATCATTTATTAGTTGACAAGCTTAGAACAACGATTATCGTCAGCTGCTATTATACATTAGCTTATTGGTGTTACGGTACAACTATCGATGTAACGTTCCGCATTGGATCTGTTGGGAATGGCAGTCGCAATATATATCGATAAACGATGAACCTGATATTTAGTTATTGACGCAATCATGGTTTTGACAAAATGCCCTTTCAACCCTGCATTGTATAGAAATACAGTTCTGATATCGGAAATTGGTTTCGGTGTTCAGATAAAAAAAAATACAACATCGTCCTGGCTTTCATAAGCATCGGGATATGCCAGAAAAGGGAGGGTTAGTTAATTAATAAATTATCCTTTCAACACGAGACCAACGTATTCTCCCCATCCCAGCCTGTTCTGACGGATATGTTTATGCGAAATAGATGAGGCAATGCAGCCAAAAGTTAAAGATGAATGGGTGCGACTGTAAGAAACGTAATGTGGATGATGTATTCAAAATGGTAAAATGACAAATGTATGAGACACTGCATTTTACGTATGCTTACATTTAATAACATATTAGTTACATTTTTAGACGTAGTAGAGTAAAACTGTTTTGGCTGACAAAAAGCTAGTTATCAATGTGGACATATCAAATGACTGACACAAAGATATCATGCAGCATTTATTTTTACCATTATTATATATTGTACACAATTATTTAATGATACGGTTCTTACATATCACCTTATATCATTAGAAGATAAATATTTAATTTGAATTTCACCGTTCCTGATTTGATCATTATGGTTGTATTTAACAAGGGTGAAAATAATAGTGAAAACGTTTAAATGCTCACCTTGTTAATCCCTTATTACTATATATGACTGGTTTTTGTTTTTAATTTCCCCACCCCCTTCACTAAGTATGGTCCTGAAAATGTATAGTTGAAAACATTTATCATATTATCGTCAAGAAGTAATGGCTGGCATTTTGCTTCTCCAAATGCAGATACAAATTCACGCTTTAAATATGTATTGCAGAATAAAGTTGGTGGTTAATATTGGACATTTATAGTATGTGTGCGTGCACTTTAATCTTAATGCGTCACATTTCGGTTCTATTTCAGAAATTGCCAAGTGGATTCAGCTTGCCGTATAACGAATCCCAGATTCCGGACAACAGGCCGAAGAATCGTTTCCAGGGCTATTATCCTTGTATGATGGTCTTTGTTTCTGTGTTAAGGACGGGGTTTATGTAGTTCAGTGGTAGAGAGTTTGCCTGAAGTGCGATGGTTCGTAGGATCTATCGCCCTCACTATGTTTGCATCCCCCTTTCCTAACCAGCACCCAGCGTTTGGTATATCAAATGTCACGGTATGTAATGCGCATCTTTCCGTCTTTTATAGACCAGATATCATTAAAATGTTTTATTAAATGCTAATGTGTTAAACAGCTATTTCTTTTCGTTGTATTTTTTTAAGGATAATAATTTTCGGTAATTTAGTCTCTTTACAACGTGTACTGGGGATACCAAACTAAGAAAACTAGTTTAGCAATTTAGTAAATGTACTGGATAGTAGGACCTAATGCGACTGTAAAATGGTTTTATACATATATACAGCTTCAATATGTCTTCGTGTGAACTACTAGCTAAATTAAATGATTGATTGTTTTTAAGATGACCAGAACCGCGTGGTATTGTCGGTGTTGCCAGGTGAGGCACATTCTGATTACATCAACGCCAGCTTCCTTGATGTGAGTGTGATCTTTAGGTGTTTTTTGCTGAATTGCATAATTATAGACACATTATGTTTTGAAAATTGATTGATCTTGTACATATATTTTACTGCGTTGCTTCCGTGGCATGTATATAATTCATGTTTACCATAAGCTAAAATGTATTTATTTATTTATTATTTAGCTGATCAGTATCCTGAAAAAAGTAAATCGAACATGCAAAATCACGAGATTGAATTAATTTATTTAAGTTTAAAAATCACATTACAAATCAATATCGTTATTAATTCAGTTGGTTCATAAAATCTAATAATGTCCTCACTGATGGTAAATAATATATAATTATGATCTGTGGCATACTTTATTAACTAATTAGTATTGAAAATACAAAATCAAAACATAAGATATTTCAATATTTATGCTATTCCAGTGAACACAGTAATGACTTGCATGTAATTACCGGTGTTGCTGCGATCAACATGTTTTCTTCTTCATTTTCCAGGCATATGCAGAAAGGAATTATTTCATTGCTGCTCAAGGTATGACCTAAAAGAAAGGCTATTTACAGTTATACACAGTACATTTTAAGATATCCATCTCATTAAATTCTGTTTGTGATAACTGTTTCATCATCAATCTTATTGTTGGGTTTTTTAATTGACATTGTTGTTGTTGTTTGTGTTTTGTTATTATTATTATTATTATTATTACTATTATTATTAGCCCATATCGAACCAACCGGGTGTGACTAGATTTTGTCTCCGTCCTCCTGTCCGTCTGGCGTCTATCCATCTGTTCCACATACGGTTTTCAATCGAATATTGTATTCACACTGCCTCATGATTCTGAGCTAACATTTTGTGTATAGGTGGGTCCCGGTAGTGGACGTGTATTGCTTTAGCAGAAGTATTCTCAGAATGTTTGTTATTATTGTTGTTATTATTATTATTATTATTATTATTATTATTGTTATTATTTTAATAAATTCCTTATATTTCAGCACCAAACAAAAAGACCTTACCAGATTTTTGGCGAATGATTTGGGAAAAGGATTGTGGACATATTATAATGTTAACAAATCTTGATGAAGGAACGAAGGTACATGGCTAATAATACAAACACAGCATTATTCTGGCGGTACAGTATTTAAGAAGGAAGTATGTTATTACTTTGTTATACACACAACAGCCAGTAAAATATTGTTATAGCATTTTTGTTATTATGTGTTCTTTGCAACACGCTTATGAGATGTATTAAACAAAAATGATATCTGTACAGCAGTGTTTAACAAAATAACAAAAACGCATATAATATAGATTTTAATTACACACGATGTACAAACTTATTTAACCACATACATGCTGTATATTTTCGTATAATAAACTGAATTTTGTTTTTCAGAAAAAGTGTGAAGCATACTGGTCAGACACGGATAAGCTTAATATTGGACTATTTACAATTGATGTCATTAAGACGGACGAAAGAACTGACTACGTGTATAGAAAGTTTCGTGTCACCCATAGAAAGGTTGGTCTGAAGTGTATTGTGCATAGTTGTGTTGTTGTTTGTTCCTTAGAGGTAGCAGTATACTAAATAGTATCTCGGCGTGTTAAAGTTCGAGGTGCGCCCAACATTTAATACCACAGTTAATGCTACCAGTCCTACCATTGGTCAACATGTGACAGGGTTCGTTTTTATAAAATGTTGTTTCACTTGGCCAGTATATTCCTGTAATTTAATTCGATCTAGTCCAATGTACCAGCTACTATTGTGTTTGAAACGTGTGCTGGGTCCTACTAAAATAGCCAGATTTTTTGTTGTTGTGCTGAACTACGATAGTCAAAGACTCTTCCCGTTATGACTGAAACGAACAGCTTAAAGGGACAGTCCTGAGTTTTCAACCATTGTAAAATCTTTTCTACTAAAAGAGTGATGAAACATACAAATTAAATACATTTTCTTTTTGAAAATATCAATGTCTGTATTTACAAGGTGTTTGTTGCTTCTAGTAGCCCAGACTGGATTTTACCTCCCAATAATTTCGCAACAGGATAAAAAAATATCTGAAATTAAAGTAAAAACTGGTGCTACAAACATTAATGTGTGACCGCAAACACATTCGATATATAGACACTGGTATTCTAAACAAGAAAATGTATTTAGTATGAAATAGTAGTCGCCAATAAGGCTCTGTTATCACAATCATCTTACAATGGCTGCAAACTCAGGACAGTCCCCTTGACCACCATTTTTTCTGATTTACTTTAAGGGTGAAGGGTGGTAATATTTATATCCATGGTGTATTTATCTTTTTAAACGTTGCGTTTAGCAATCTTAGCTATATATCCTACTATTGTCGTGACGGTACGCTACATTTTGGTGGAATGTACTCATCTCAAAGAAACTCGAAAAGATATATTTGGACAACGAAATGTGATGGAAACGTTATGGATCACGAGAAATATGCAAAAAGAGTGTACTACAAACTGGACGCAACCCATCGTTATGTCGTACAGTGAGAAGAACACTAAAGGGATTGACAACGACCACCTGTACACGATAGGTGTATCTGCTGTACGTGGTGCAGATCAAGGTTATTAAATTCCTACCTGGACCCGTCATGTTCAAAATTACCGTACTTAACAAGTTTGAAGTCGAGGCTCAAAGTTAAAGTTTGGAATCGAAAGGTAATACAACTTTTGCAGACTTTCGTGTTGTCTCAAGTCGCATTCTATGGTTTTTAATTCGATTTGCCTTTCAACACGCATCTTCGGGTACCACTCTGCTAAATATCATCTCAATTTATTCACATTTGAAATGTCCTGAACTTTATATAGATCTCAGAATATCACTATGCCTGTCACTAATGAGATCTGTAACATGATATTCGTGTACTTTGAATTAGTTTAACATATATTGTGATTGAGACGTGTGTTTGATTCCCCTAAAAATAGCACGCAATTTTGTATCAAATTAGTTTAGTGTAGTCCGGGAGGCTTCCTGTTATATTTGAAATACATATTCCATGCTCCTTTTTTTCTTCCATTTATTTGTGTACACATTTTTCCATATACTAATGACTCAAAGGTTGCTTAGCACATGTGGTATGTGTTTATGAGATCTGGTTTGGTGGCATATACCATTCAGACTTGATTATTGGTTTCCTAGTCTAGACAATCGAAGACGTTTCAACAGTTCCACTTCATTTCGTGGCCTGACCATGGAGTTCCCAACGTCCACGACTTCATACAGTTTATGTTCAGAGTTCGTGAAACAAAACCAACACTCACTGGTCCCATCCTCGTACACTGCAGGTAACACGGTTACATTAAGTTATATATGTAATATTGTTTTACTGTTGAGACTGAGAGAACGAAACATAATACTTTTAATGACAGAGGAGCGCAATATAAACCACGCCAATATGATGTTTAAATAGTTATTTCACATCCTGAGAGAAAACCAGGGATGGGCACACAGAGAGACATACATACTGAGAGAGAGAGAGAGAGAGAGAGAGAGAGAGAGAGAGAGAGAGAGAGAGAGAGAGAGAGAGAGAGAGAGAGGGTGGAGAGGGAGAGATATGGATGGAACCCACTACTGGCACACAGTCTACTCCTTCCGAAAGGAAGCAATGATGATCATTCACTTGCATTTTCCCATGGACAGGACAGTACACACCATAGCCTTTGATATTACCAGTCGTGGAGTACTAGTTAAGATTAGGACAATCTAAGTCAACCGTGCGATCTGCCGCACACCAGGCAAGCATTCCACCATTGGGATGTATATAGATTATGTTCATCCAAACAGGATGGTTTATTGCATTTGAGATTTCAAGGTATATAAACAAAATTACGTTAATTAAAATGTTACTCGAATATAACGTGGATTTTCATAGACGTATATGGAGATTAATCAACGTTAAACATAACGTGTGATTTCAGTGCAGGGATTGGTCGAACTGGAACTTACATTGCTCTAGACATTCTACTTGATCAGATGGATATTACAGGACGTGTTGATGTCAAAAGGATTATGAAACAAATGCGAGATCAACGCAAGGGCGTCGTACAAACGAAGGCAAGATTTCCATTTCAATAATAGTGAACTTTAGTATATATATATTAGTCCATTATCATTAGAGAATACAAGGTGATATATTCATGTGAAATATGGTCTGTACCTTCACTCGATTAGTAAATGTTGACCAGAGACGATATTTACTAAACTAGTCTGGGAGTGGCAGTACTCTTTGTGGCGAAGCAAGATGAATACAATATCCAGTAAGGGATCTGGAAGTGTCATCCAAGAGTTTACCAAATGTCCATTTGACTCTGAATTGTGTGGATATTCGGCCCTGATCATGCATTACGGTGTTGTTCAAATTTAGTCATCAGCAATTTGAACATATATCTGCACATGACTGATCCAAAGAATAGAAATATAAATTCTTAATATGATTACAAAATCAATATAAACATGAGTAGTATAGTTACAGAGACTGAAAATACGTAATACGTAAGTGTAATAATTTTGATTGGTCAGTTTGAAAAAGGTTTATTACTTAGTAAATAGTAACATAGTAATATTATCAACCTTTATTTTATCGAACAGGAACACTATGAAACTATATTTGTCTCCCTTATTGAACTAGCCAATTTTGGTAAAACTAGCCTTAACAGCCAAGATTTTCAACACCAATATGCAAAACAGAAGGGATCTGTGGTCATGGGAAAGAAAACAATTGATCAACTAGCACAGGTAAAATGTTACATGTCCTATTTTATTACTTAGTTTAACTGAAAGCTTTTATCACATATTTGGTAATATATTAAAAGGGTTTGGATTATTGTGATTCAGTAACTTCATAAAAATAAATGTAATTTCAAAATACACGTAATATATAAGTACAAGTCTGAGTCCATTGACAATATGATCATGGTAACTTATTATTTGCATATTCGGATATTAATGTGAATTTCGTTTGTGTTATTATTATTATTATTATTATTATTATTATTATGTGTTAATACAAATAAGAAATGTGCATATATGTAAATATTATATAACAACAAATCTGTACAACACTGAAATAATAAGAATTTGCATAACTTCATTTCAGGAAATAGTGGCCCTGGATGACTCGCCATATGAAGGTTAGTTTTATATATGTAATATAGAAGGTACTTTATATTCTTTAAATGCTAATTATTAGTTTTCTGTTTATATCATATGTATCACTATTGCGTGGCTATAGATATCACGTATTCAGTTAATTTTAAATGAGTTAATCATGGTCGTGGTACACAAACTTGCTTTATATCAGAAAATGAAAAGTGGACAGAAGTTGAATTTTAAAATAAGGTAGCTATTGTGCTTTTGTTTTAGTTAATATACTGGATAGGTATGTGGGCTCACGTGCATTATATAAGCCATCTGGCTACATCATAACTAATTACATATTGTTTTGTTACAGATGTTCCAGACAAGTATCGAATCTTGGTTGATGGCAGACATGATTTCGTTGTAATGTGTCCACCAGTATGCAACTTTACACTATGTATCTGTATGTACGTGTGCATGTATGTGCTGTTTGTGTGTGAATGGTTAGATGTCTACATATGTATGCATGAATATTAGTCCATGACCCAGGACCCAAATCTGAGCAATTTGTAAATTTTCTAGTAGACTATTTGTCAAAATCATCTGCAACGTGATAGCTAAAGTAGCTTGCTTTGTTTTTCTCTATACCCCTTTTAGTGCTCACATGATCCGTGGTATCAATGCATTTTAAAGGGTATCTGGAAATCATGCCTTGTGCCAGCTCAGTGATGCACGCAAACAGTGATTGGTCTTCAGTTCATTTTGCTGGTATAAAAAGACTAATTTTGTCCAGCTTTTCGTATTCTAATTGTGTCATGATATTTGTTCTTGTTTATAGTCACTCACCCTTGTAGGTTGCATAGCACTGTTTTTCATCACGTCAATGGCAGTGTGCACTGAAACTGCCTTTGCAGTACAGATGTTCTCAGCAAAGGCATTTACTCAACTCTGAATGAGGCTTACTACCAGTACAATGAAATGTATTCATAATCCCTTTAAACCTTTCACCTTGGAAACTCTTTGTGATGGCACGTTGATGTTCTACTATATTGTTTGTAGAAACAAACTTTAGCCAGAACCCTATTGTAACCTCTGAGTCCGGATATCTTTGTTCACTTTAAATTAGTGGTTTGATTAATAGGAATTCATCAACATATATTGTTGCCAGACATCTGACCAAAGATGCTGCCAATCCGAAGGCTTCATACATATCAGGGGCCTGATCTGGAAGATGGGTAATGTGCTTAATAAGCTAGTGTGTATGTCTCATAATACAGCTTGTCAAAGGAGAGCACATTGGAATCACTGATCTAATGGTACTAAAGAGCAATTCCCACATGACATGCTCATAGAAGACTAAGCAATACATTAATGTAACAATGAGGCATCACAAATGATGAACACTCTTCATTTCTGTGGCACAGACATTTTAACAAATATTTCCAGAGATTCTTTAACTTTGGCAAATCTTGGCAAAATGGTAGGCAGTCATATTGCTGTTCTCACATTCTTCAACCATACTGGTTTTTTCTTTGGTTGGCTTGCTGCCCAAATAGTAAACTGACCAGGCTAGTCTCATAAGACATCTAGAGTTATATACTATACTTGTACTTGAACGTTTTAACTCACATGAATCAACTACATGTTCAGCAACAATACCTACATAAAAGTCTTGAAATCACATTCAAATGTTGCCTAGTGGTTTTCATGGGAAAATCTGATATGTTCTGGTTCAAATTGTCATCGTTAGCTCTCTACCTGATGAATTGATAGTAGATAGGTATATTTGCGATGGTTCCTATTGATATGTTTGGTACTCATATTGAATTCGGTCCAACTTTGCATTGTCAGAGTATCTGTGGTTGTCTACCTTGTTAGTCTCCAAATGAGATTATTTATTTTCAAGCATGTTCCGGTAAATGTTGGGGGGGGGGGGGGGGGGTAGTTTCATCGGTAGCATTCATTAACAGTGATTGTCATCCAACACATTCACAGGAAACATTAAATTTAGCCACCTCCAGTCCATCAGTGTTGTTCCAAGCTAGGTTCGTCTATATAAGACTAAATGGTAGTTGAAGAATATTAAAGTACCTCTAATGTAAGGACACCTAAAGCTATATTATTCCTCGTCAGCTGGGATTTTAAATGAATAAAACAGACTTTTAATGGGTTTATATTATTTTAAATAAAATGTTGTGACGATATTCTAATGAGACATTGTAATGGCGTCTCACCAACATATAACTTCAAATTCACTTTAAAAGTAGGACAAGTAGAATTTAGCAGCCCAGTGTAGGTTTGTGTGCAGGAAAATCTCTCAAACAGAACATTTGAGGGTGTCAGCCTAAACTTAAAGTGAAATTACTTTAATTAATTGTGGCATGGTGGAAATTGCATCACGTAATGTTAAAATAAGCGTGTTGTGTGAGATCCTACCAAACAAGGGCTGATAACATTGCTTCTATTTCTGACAATTGTTATCCATGAACCTGTTTTACCTTATTTTTGCCTTGCCTTGTTTTATAATGTGTTTTATTTTGATACTCTATTGAAATATTGCTCTTCAGAAAAAAAGTGTAGGGTTATAAAATGGGTGATTATTCAGAAAGGCCTGTAACAAAAATGTATTTATAGGATGTGTGTATATATATATATTATTAAATAACTGAACTGTTGGTAGTAGTTTTATTATATATATATTTTTTTTAATGTAATATATATATATATATATATATTACTACTAATAACAGAATGTTCGAATGAGCTTCTATTGCAATAACAACCTTGAAAGTGAATAGTTGGGGTACTAAGCCTAAACGTGTGTAACGTTACAGAAAAGTGTTACATGAGACCCTAACCCTCAAATGGTTTCAATATTGTTAAGTTATCTGAATTTTCCAATACACTACCTCCCAATCTGCCAAGGTTTGTGAACCTAAATGTCCTGATAAATGTTTATATTGCTTTTCATAGTCACCCTTTAGCCATTCTGTAAAGCTACAACAGACGGAAATGGGGGTAGGGTCACAAAACGGGTAGTTACACATACAAAGCTGTGCGTCCTGCATAAATGTTTCATCTATAAGGATGTAGGCCATGACAGAAATCACTATGAGCATTCGTCCCACCAGATAGTACAGACTGACCCCGCATTGACTATATATATATATATATATATATATATATATATATGTGTGTGTGTGTGTGTGTGTGTGTGTTTATGTTTAGTTATATATTAAGGTATGTTTATTATACTGACATACGTATGTGCATATCTTCCTGTCTGTATGTATGTGTGTGTATCTGATAATATGGCATGTAGAATTTAGATCACCAGAACAAATGATGGTATGTATGAGTAATCACAGTAAAAATTCATTTATCACAGGGTATAAATATTCTTTTTCTGTTGATAGCACGTGTTTTTTGTGTGTTTTTGTAGTCCAAACTCTTGAAACATGGATACTTGCTAACACCAGATCAAAAGGGGACAGAAGAAAGTTTCTGGAAACTTGTCATAGAAAATGAGTCTTACACCATCGTTACCTTGAGCAATGAGGTGAGCAATGCAACAACAAAATACTGAAAAGTAAACTACAGTAAGAAACGTAATGCTATATAACTATTTCGCAGTAATACTCTAGTTAGAGTTTACCAGTTATAGGATACATGGACTTCATTATATGTGTGCTTCGGGAGATCAATATAATATACTAATAATTAAATCAAAGGTTCACATAGTACACTATTCTTACTCCTAATATAGCATAGTGACGATACCAAAATACACGAGTTAAACGATCCTTTTATCATATCCCAAGCTCAATTCATCGTCGTTTTAAGAACCTTTATATTCAGCTCTAATTTGCGTTTATGTTCAAGTGTAATTCCAGTCAGCCATTACTCGGATATTCAAATTATGAAACAATACTGGTTCACATTAATGACGTCCATACTGGATTTACGTCATTTTGCGTCATTAAGGTACTTAAGATTGTTTATTGATTTCAAATATAATGCATATGTGTTTTCTTTCACATTGTCAGACCGACAAAAACATGATTCCGTGTCCAAGTCAGACCCTGACATACGGCAAGACAACAATCACTGCTCTTCAACAGACGTCTATTACTAATCAGATAACGGAGAAGACACTGCAAATTGAAACACAGGTAAAGCGAAAATTTCAAAATGTCCACAATTAAACCTGCAATGTCCAGTACGTTTCAATATATAACTTTTAAAATAGATCATGAGTTTTTGTTTTCTTTTTGAGATGCATCATTGTTCGATTTTCATTCGATCTTATTTATAATTAGGCCACATTCAAATACAATGTTAGTATATAGACAGTTTGTATGATAGAATGTTTCCTTTCTATGTCTTTGTTAACAAAATGTCACAATAACCACATGTTGGTGTAAAATGGTGTGAAACAAATATTCATTTGTTTGTTTTACCCAAGTCTTTTACTGATGCATTTTATCATGAGCTTATCAAAACATTGTCTTGTGAACAGATATAAATTTGAACATGTTACTAGTTTGTCACGAACATCAGACAGACGGGCATGCTCGTCAAGACCTGACGGCATTGAGCTTTTTACAGCTGATAATAGAGGAATTTATTCCAAGGACATCCATGCGGGGCTATAGAACATATCCACATGTCCTTTTTCTTAACTAAAATCTGAAAATTTCAAGAATTGTATATATTTACATATTAAAGTCTTTGACACTACCATAATTGTTTTGAGTATAATAAACTTTATCTAAATACATTAAACTACAATGAAAACGCAATCAGGATAAGAGGAAAAAAACGTTTAAATTATTTTGTATGACTGCATATATTCAGCTAAGCAATACATAACCCTGAATTGTACAATCGTAAAGGTTAAGGTTATTGTGTGGTTTATAGCGATAGCAATAACAACTGAAAATTGGGCGGTGCGTTTCACTGGAGTTTGTATAATATGTTTAACAAATGTTTTAAAATGTATTTGTGAATCCAGTGTTCATTACTAAAGTAGTCTTGTTTTCTCTTAAAACTTGTAAAATGCTTTAAGGGAAACAGAGAGAAGCGACAGATTCAACATTACAGTATCGATGGATGGCTGCCCACAACTGATTCTTCAACACTGACATCCTGTCTGACAACAATCATGGAGAAGATACAGTCGCAACAAGAGAACGTGAGAATACACCCAGTCACGATTGTGTATAGGTTAGTATCGTTTTCACTCAATAAACAAACATAATAATAGTGTTAATACAGAATACACCCAGTCACGATTGTGTATAGGTTGGTATCGTTTTCACTCACTAAACAAACATAATAATAGTGTTAATACAGAATACACCCAGTCACGATTGTGTACAGGTTGGTAGCGTTTTCACTCACTAAACAAACATAATAATAGTGTTAATACAGAATACACCCAGTCACGATTGTGTACAGGTTGGTATCGTTTTCACTCACTAAACAAACATAAAAATAGTGTTAATACAGAATACACCCAGTCACGATTGTGTACAGGTTGGTATCGTTTTCACTCACTAAACAAACATAATAATAGTGTTAATACAGAATACACCCAGTCACGATTGTGTACAGGTTGGTATCGTTTTCACTCACTAAACAAACATAATAATAGTGTTAATACAGAATACACCCAGTCACGATTGTGTACAGGTTGGTATCGTTTTCACTTACTAAACAAACATAATAATAGTGTTAATACAGAATACACCCAGTCACGATTGTGTACAGGTTGGTTTCGTTTTCACTCACTAAACAAACATAATAATAGTGTTAATACAGACTGTTATGGAACTTTCACTTTGACGAAACCCACTATTGAAACTAAACATATTTTAAAATATTCTTTTATATAACTTGAATACTTCATGAAAGCTTTTTAGGCATGTTTGTGTTTATTTTCATTCTTCTTTTAATGTAAAACTATGTATATTCAAATATAATAAAGACAGAAAAGTCCCACTACCTTGTCACCATATGACTAGGTAACAACACATGTTTATACAAATGTTTCTAATGTGAAAGATGCTTTAAATGTACATGTAACTAGTTTAATTGTCAATAAGTTCAATACCGGTAACAATATTCCTAATATTTCCACTATTTATTAGTGTTATTTTCTATTATTATATACAAACAATGAACACGAAAATACTACAAGTGGAGTTCTCAATTGATGTAGGTACAAAGTGACCTCATTTGTTACAACTGTTACCTGCATGCATGTGCTGCTAAAGTCTTAATCAAAACTAGAGATGTTTTATGTTTTGCCTGTATTTTGTTTTTCACGTTTTGTGGGTTTTTAAAAATGATTCATGAAATTTTTTTTGAAAATGAAAACCTAAAACCTGTATTGTATTATGGTTATCATTATATAATCATGACAAACGTAATTATTTTATAATGCCTACTATTATAAATAGTAACACGTCATCAAAATGCTAAAACGTGTTTACGTTTTCATTCTAGTGATTTCCATAAAACACATGTAATAAATAAAACAACGGTTGGGTATACTTTTGATTAGGACTTTAGTTTAAAGGAAAAACATAATTATCCCCTTACAAAAAGCACGATGAACAGGCACTACTGCCATACTCTCACAATGTAATTCTGTATTATTCTACATTTACATGAAATCCATCTGAATACTGTATGCAATACCATATGTTTTGTCTATTACGTAACATCATAGTTTTGATTTTTAACGACAGAAAATCTGAGGCTAAAAACGCTATAACTCTGTGTATCACAAACAACATCATGACTGGTATGAGGCTGGACACAGAAGTTGAGATATTCAACAACGTCAGGATATTTCAGACCGTGCTTCCGAATGTAAAACTCACAAAGGTAAAGATGAATTTTAGCAACAATTTATAATTTTGAAGATTACGATTACGTTTTGAAGCGATATACCTCCAAACCATTGAGAAACATTTTCCCCCTATGTGATGTCCATAAGTAGTAATAGACTATTAAGTGTACTTAATATGATATTAAGAAAACGTAATACTCTATTTTATTACATATCTGTGAGAGATAACGGAGTTTAATAACAGAATCGTACGTCACATTGTGATATACCATTTTCCTTAACAAAGTTGGGATATAAACGCTAACGCGATTGGCCAACAGAGTATTAAGGGAGAATGGGGTCAACACAAAGTGACATAAGATGTTGTACATTTCTTATCGGAAGCAGTGCTGAGTTCAGCCAACCAGACAGCAGATAAACGTCCGCCAAACTGGTTTATGCGTTTAATCAAGTTAATGCTAAAAATAATGACCATTTCGGAAACCAGTCAAAATAGTTCGCAAACGTTATCGAAAAACGGTTAGCTGAACTTGTGTAATACGAAGTAGTTTTAAAACCGCCGTCAAATAAACCATTTGTGAATTCTAAATCTAGGTCATTAACCTCGACTGTGGGCGGGGCCTATGCTGACACTCGAACACCAGCTGCTCTGAATGTTTACTTTTATTACTTTTTGATGAATGCTAAGCAATAATTATAGGTATGTAATAAATAAAATACTACACTCCTTTCAGTTCAATACCATTTTTACGAACGAGTACACTAGAAAATGGTATCCAGCTCGATTTCGCTCGCTAGATACCATTTTCTAATGAACTCATTCCTAAAAATGGTATTAAACTGAAAGTCGTGTAGTATTCTCTATATATCCATAAATTAATATCTATATATAAAAAATAACAGTTGAAATATGTCATCTAAACATATTGTTTTGTTATCCAGATGTTAGGATATCACCTTTGATACCATGATAATATGCCTTCATCCAGTACCCCTCTAATTAACTATGTGAGCCTCATCTGCATACCTTTAATTGCAGTGCTTACATATAACTTTCAATGTGTCGCTATCATGAGATTATTTTTCAAAAGCAATAGCTCTTACATATATACTCTTAATGGCTGTTTTAGGTAATAGCTCATATATATACACTTAATGGCTGTTTTAGGTAATAGCTCTTATATATACACTTAATGGCTGCTTTAAGTAATAGCTCTTATATATACACTTAATGGCTGTTTTAGGTAATAGCTCTTATATATACACTTAATGGCTGTTTTAAGTAATAGCTCTTATATATACACTTAATGGCTGTTTTAGGTAATAGCTCTTATATATACACTTAATGGCTGCTTTAAGTAATAGCTCTTATATATACACTTAATGGCTGTTTTAGGTCACAGATTTTAGGGATTTCCTACATTGACTTCATTCCTGCAATTATTTTTATATAGCGGGTTTTATTTTTTTATGACACACAACTGTGTAGTGTTTTGTCACAACTTCAGTGGTGTATATATATCTCTATGCCATGTTTGCCGTTGTACTGTGGGATTAAAAAAGTGATTTTCACCGATTGTTTCTCAAATATGTCTAAATTATATATGCACATGTGTTGATGTAGATGAATCTGACGGACACAAAAAAATATATATATTACTAGATAAAACCGGGAAAGTTTAGATGAGGTGTGGTGGCCTTATACTGGGTTTTCCTCAAAACAAAATGACTGTCGTGTTAAAAATGACCACATACATTAAGTTTGGGTTTATAGAATTCATCTTTGTACGCAATATTTATTTAACACGATGTGTGTACGGTAGTCGACTGGACATTGGTTCTATAACAATGTTTGCTAGGTTCGGCATCGGGTAAGTACAAACATGGCATTGGACAGTCCAGATCTAAGAGTCCAGATCAGAAGGATCGGAAATGGTTTAAAATGCCTTAAAATAAATATGTATATATTACGTTTAGACATCAGGGATGTACGAGTGCGGGCCAGTGTGGTTCTTAGCTTAACATAATTGTAGATGATGTAGAATCAAAACACAGCAGCAACAGAACATTGTGCAGCTAGACATAAAGGACACTTCTAAAAAATGCATTACACTTTTGCACCAGGGCCTTTGATACACTTTGTCGTTTTAACATTTCAGAAGGACTTTACCTTCTTCTGCAACTTCGCCTTCATGAAGCTTGAAGACTCCTCGCTTTATGCGAATTGCCCTTCATCGAGCAAGTGAGATAGACTTTAAAACGCAACTGACTGCTGCCGATGATGCTGGCAATTACGGAGATGTTCCAATACGCCGTGTGACATTTTATGATATCTTTATCTCAATTTAGAGCTTTTTTCCCTAATATTCAAACATGTTTCATGATTATTATGCATACCCAATACTCACAGAATGTACATACATGTTTGTTTCTTACATTTATTATCTGTAACAGTTTTATATATTGATTTGTTGGATTTATAGATTGTAAATTGTTGTTTGAGACCTTACGTAGCAAAAAGGGCCGAGCGTAAAGGCATATTGTCACAGACCACTGACCTATTAAATGGCCAAACAAAGTATTACCTAAACGAACAGATATTTGATTTCCTCCTAAATGTACTTTACTCAAACATTTACATAACCACCATACTTCACTTATTAATAACATTTTGTGAAAATAATTGAATTATGGCAATGGGCCATAATTCAAAAACTAAAATTGCGAAGAGGATTGACATGGATTTCACTCCATCATGGTTCAGTTAAAGTGATGCGATTGCTGGATTTGGTTTTCAAAACATTCTTGTAATTTTCCTTTATTATCCAGTTTTAGAGAAATAAGGTCCTAAAATCCGTGTCATTATGCCTTTGATTTCTTTTCAATTTTAAAAACTCATTAATATGCAAGGGTAGGGGTAAATGTAGGGTTTTTTGTGTTTTTAAAAACTGACGTACCCTGTCTAAAACAATTTGGCACCTTCCCTGAAACATGTTTAGGTCAGATGTGTTAACTTATACATGGTCATTTTGATGGTAACGAATGAATGTCAGTTTTAAGTTGCCGATTGTTTAAAAGACTAAAACAGTTTACAAATAATATTGTGCCGAAAATACCAAAATGTGAAAACAGAGTTGCGCGCAAATATCACAGAGATAAGAGCAATCTTGTCGGACACCAGATACAGCCCTGGTAGTTTTAGCTTTCATGGCGCCATCTCCCAGACAATAAATGTGATTAGTGATGTAGGTCTGTTTCGTATGAATTTTGAATATTTCCAGTGCAACATTAGGTACAGCAACTGACAGTTACTGATTATATTATTAGTTTTTTAAGAAAAATTATGTTTAATGCAAACTAATGCTTTGAACTTTCCGTAGTGTATTGTAATACGTATCGCAATCTGTTTACATACATCGCAATAACATTTTTTACTTATATGGATGTTTTCCTACATATGTGTTTTGTTGTTTTTTGTATACTTGTGTAAATAGCTTCCCCCTTACAAATATGGGAGCTCGTACGCATATGTTTCTATAAAATACTTAGTTCTTTGCTTGAAATACATGTCTGTGTGCACCTTCAGAAGCTGTAGAAAGTGTTTCTTTTTGTTCCGATAAAGGTTCGTGCTACAAGTGGAAGTCCTCGCATAGTTAAAGTTGGAACCATATATTGTGATCAAGTTAACTTTAAAGGGACAGTCTTGAGTTTACAACCATTGTAAAATGTTTCCGACCTACAGAGCCTTTTTGATGACGTAACATACAACTTAAATACATTTTCTTATTTAGAATACCAGTGTCTGTATTTACAAGGTGTTTGTTGGTGTTCTAATGCTTGAAGTAGCCCAAACCGGATTTTACCTCCCAATAATTTCGTACGTACGAAAACATTATTATTATTATTATTATATATCACGAATTAAATTAACAACTGAGTCTTCTATTCACCGACTTATAACTTCAATTTTACGGCTTCTATTACAAGGGCGTCGTCCGGGGGGGGGGGGGGGGGGCATGCCCCCGTACCACCCTAGCAGTGTCTCAATTATTCCCCTTCTGAAAAGCTGGCAACGCTCCTGTATTATGCATTTTAAATGTGTTATATTGTTTTGATATATTACTGGTGAGTAGATTAACGCATTCTTAGTTTTCACAGAAAAATAAGACTTTTGTTTTGATGGCGAAGTAGTACTTTAAAGGGACATTCCTGAGTTTGCTGCAATGTTTGCGATGTTATTGACTAACAGAGACTTTTTAACGATTGTAATTAAATATCAAATATATCTTTCTGAATAAAATATTAGTGGCTGTATATTAAACATGTTTCTGATCGTTCTAATATTTGTACTGGGTTAAATTTTATTTTATTTCCTAAAATATATGTTTTCGTACGTACGAAATTATTTGAAGACAAAATCCAGTTTGGGCTTTTTACAAATATTAAGACGACCAGAAACACATTGAATACACAGACACTGATATTTTAAACAAGAAAATATATTTAATATGTAAGTGTAATCGTAGAAATATTTTATAAGTCGAAAAAATCTTACAATGCAGCAAACTCAGGAATGTACCTTTAACGTAAACCAATGGTTTTCGCACATTGGTATTTCAAGACGTGTAGCAGTTCATTTACATAGAACACCCCCCTCCCCCTCCCCCCTTATTTTTTATAAATTATACTGTATACTTATTGTACAGAAATACGCATCGTATTATTTTACATATATTGATTTGTTTCCCTTTTTGGTATATTGGTGAACATATAGGTTTTAATGTAAGTCTATTTTTAATAGGTCTAAATTTCATTAACAGTTACACACATTAATTAGTGTATCTAAAATAATCATGAGCGATGCCATTAAATCGGGCTGCAGTACTTGGCATAAGTGCAGCTCTAACGATTATACTTTATGTATATATTATTTACCGGCCTCGTTGGCGTCGTGGTAGGCCATCGGTCTACAGGCTGGTAGGTACTGGGTTCGGATCCCAGTCGAGGCATGGGATTTTTAATCCAGATACCGACTTCAAACCCTGAATGAGTGCTCCGCAAGGCTCAATGGGTAGGTGTAAACCACTTGCACCGACCAGTGATCCATAACTGGTTCAACAAAGGCCATGGTTTGTGCTATCCTGCCTGTGGGAAGCGCAAATAAAAGATCCTTTGCTGCTAATCGGAAGAGTAGCCCATGTAGTGGCGACAGGGGGTTTCCTCTCAAAATCTGTGTGGTCCTTAACCATATGTCTGACGTCATATAACCGTAAATAAAATGTGTTGAGTGCGTCGTTAAATAAAACTTCTTTCTTTCTTTTTTTATGTATATATTCAATATTTCTCAAACATTTAACACGTACGTGTGAACATGAATTGCATTAAATAAATGGGTTTGTGTATAATGGTCCCGTGTATTCAGAGTAGGCAGCGTCCAGTCTACTTTACGTTTTAACTGGATGTTCGTGCTTGTATCCAATTACGGTTCAAGTACGCTGCCCTGGACACTCACCTCCTTTTTCTGGATTATCGGCACAGTACAGTGGGTCAGTGGTAACTGTAAGTAGTTAATGTGAGAGAATTCTGGGTACTGGTCGTACACCTCCATATTACGCCGTTCAAAATGGCTCTGGGTTGGAGCCGGTACCGGGATCGGGATGCAAACCCAATATTTAGCAGCCTTAAGTCTGACGGCTTAAGCACAACATCACTGAGGCTAGTAGGTTACTAATTTATTCGTACTTGTTTGTATATTTTACCGAGTCGGTGTGAGAGCTGGAGGAATCGTTTGATCCAGAGTACAACAAAAATCATATTGTAAAAAAAAAAAAAATGTTTTATTTAACGACGCACTCAACACATTTTATTTACGGTTAAGCATATTACTAATTAATATGGGCCGACTTAATTAATTTTAGGTTTTAGTTATCCACGTCAACAACTGTAGTAACATTACTTATCTCGCCTTCATGTAAAATTCTTTAATCTCATTGGTTGTTTGCCGTTGGACAAATCCCTTATACCCCTGTGGGCGGAGCCAAATTCTCTTATACCCCGTCTGTAATTTCCAACAGTTTCCAGCCACCCCAGTTAACGCTAAAGCAATAATCAGATTATAAATAGCATTGATAATCAATCAAGTATACATAATTAATTTAATTTTTACTATAAAATACACTATTTCAATACTTTTAAAAGCTGCAATGTTGAACTCGGCCACCTAATTACGGTCGTGGTGTTATTGTATTAATGCGCGATTAGCAACAGTTGTTTTTATGGGGGGGGGGTATTTTGTTTTGTTTTGTTTTTTTATTTTTTACTACATACATTTCTGATAAAAAAAAGTGAGTTTTTTAAATATTTTTTATTATTAATATCTGTTTCAGACAATTTCGTATTACAAACATTTGAAGTTAAAAACTCGTTTATCGATGGAACTATTTTTCGTCACTGGCAAGTGGTTTCGTTCGCGGCCGCGTGGTACGGCTCAGTTAATAAATTGTTAACAATTATTGTTTGGCGTTATTTTGATTATTTGGCTATATGGTTTAACATGTCGGCAAGATAAATTCGTTGTAGAAGCATCTCTCGGGGTATATGACTTTTGATGTACCCTCTGTGTGCTCTTTTACCCCCTCGCCTTCGGCTCGGGATAAAAGAACACACAAAGGGTATATAAAAAAGCCATATACCCCTCGTGATGCTTCTACAACTTATATTGTACTCTATACATTATTATATGATAGTTCCATCTCAAATTACAATATCCCATCAATATAATTGGGAATATTTCAGGAATCATATATGGTCAAGTGAATATAAAGGATCCCATGCTGCTAATGGCAAAATGTAGTGGATTTACTCTGACGCTTACATGTCAGAACTTGCAACACCACTAGATTACATTAATAAATAAAGTACTGAAATATCGGTTATTGTATGTTACATAAAATAAACTGTAACTTTCAATTTAGTCCGTTTCATCAAAAGAGAATCCATGAATTCTAATGTGAGTAAAGTCATAAGCGTACGAGATGGGAAAGGGACCGGGGGTGGTGGTGGCAAATTTGGGCATTTTCGTTTCATTCGGGCAAAATCCAGCCTGCCCCCCCCCCCCCCCCCCCCCCCACACACACACACACACACACACATATAAATATAGGAGCCCGTACTATGAGTAAAGCTAAAAGACATATTTTTAAAATGATATTTAGGTTTTAATTTGTTTGGGATACATCTCCGGTCTTTTGTTTAAATATAGGGATGAACGCAACTAATGGAATAGTCACTCACTGTAAAGCACTTGGAAGCCAGTTCTGCACTTAATGAATGAATGAATGAATGAATGTTTAACGACACCCCAGCACGAAAAATACATCGGTTATTGGGTGTCAAACTATGGTAATGCAAATAAATAAAGTGATGATCAACATCAATATACAAATTCAAGACAAACAAAAACAGTGTAAAGAACTGTGCAAAAACACAAATATCACAGAATTTTACGGATACTGAATTCTACTCAAAACTTCAATTTTGTGCTGTATTGGCCATTCTCAAAGAGAATGTTACACCCCTGCACCACGGTGAGGTTACAGCACACGCAGGGGAGCACTTAATGATTACCAGTAACAGTACGCCTTGCTTTTCAAATAATTTGTCTTCAACCATGCATAATAATAGTATATAATCTATAAAAGTTTATGGTAATTTGTTAAGATTTTTTTTTTTTAACCCCCATGTTGTTGTATTGTTCGTTGCTTTTGTGGGGGGTTTTAACGAAGGGCATTGTCAATTTGCCAGAACATATTCTGAATACATCAAACATCGAATTTCAATTATTCCACACATTTCTGTTGGTGGACTAACCAGCCATTATTGATAACTATATATACGTTCTCTTTTTTTAACCATAGCACTTTCTAAACTACATATTTTTGGACTTCATTAAAACCATGTTTGACGGGAATCTTAACCTGATACACACATACATGCGTCTATGAATAGTTTACCATTTTAATATTTTTAAATTCAGATATTTAAAACTGATCCTGGGCGTATGCCATTTATTAGATTTACAATTATAATTATATATGATGTTTTTGCACATGATTAAAAAAAAAAAATGTATTGTATCTCACTGAAATAGTGTGTTGTAATTAAATTAGGTTCACAAAGAGAGGAAGTGATGGAGAAATAAACAGATAGATAGACAACCAGAGTGAGGGAGAAAGAGAATGGGGGAGGGAGGGAGGGGGCAATAGACAGGTGGATAGATATAGAGATCGATAAACAGACACCGACAGATAGTGGGTGAATGAATTAGTATTGATAAGTATCTGTTAAAAACCCAGTGACGTTTCCAACTTACGATCAAACATCTAATATTACCACAGGACAAACACTAGACACAGAAATACAAAACGAAAATAACAAAGTAGAAGTGAACTGAATTTGATTCCACTGAAGTCCATCATAATAAGAACAGACAAAACTCGTATATCGCATTAATATAAACATAAAACCAGTCTCGGCAGTGCAGTCGTTAGATTATTCACCACAATGTTTAGTGGTTAATGGTTTTTGTCCATTAGTTCGCCGATGGACTCGTGGATGCATGAAGTCTGGTATCGGCGCGATGGCTCACTAAGTATGTACATTACTGCTATATTAAATATAGTTGTAAATATATTATTTCGGTGAAAGTATAAGAGGACTGATTGATTGGTTGGATAGTAGTAGTAGTAGTAGTAGTAGTAGTAGTAGTAGTAGTAGTAGTAGTAGTAGTAGTAGTAGTAGTAGTGTCTTTATTATTGTTTTATTATTGTTGTTATTAGTCGTCCACTGACTTCGCTTTGAAGTGTCCTATGTGGATGGTATTTCACAGATAAAGGAATGGTCTTCACTGCAGCTAACGTCATTCCATTTCCAGCCAAAGTATCCCCAAAACGCAGCACAGGGTTCATCATTTGTATTGCTGTTTGGCTCCTCACTCGCCCAATCCGTGAACTCGAGCTCTGTGTTACTGGACTCCCATCGCCAGCCATCTGCTGCCACATCGTGTGTAGCTCCGAAGTACACAACTGTCAGTCTTGAATATAGAGTATGAAAGACAAAACACTGAATGTAACTGAGAACAATATGTTTTCTAAAACTGTTTATGTCTTACACGCGTGTAATTACTTTTATTGATAGTGCTTTATCACCTGTGTTTACCAAAAACAGGATGTGTAAATTCGACCATTACAGTTAAAATTAAATTCAGTACCACATTAAGAAATAGTGCATCAACGTATATTTTTGGAAAAATGTATGCATTTAATTTGTCACTAATATAATGTAATTATGTATACCTAGCCAATAATCAGAAATCATATATTCATCATAGCTAATGTTAACTGTGTAAAAATGTTTGCAATATGATTCATACAGTATTTAATGTACTCCGTAATACTGATGTATATTTGCAAACGAAACGTTCCTTAACAGAACATTAAATTTTAAAGTATAACGATTAAATGAAATGATTTATTTTGCTTCAATGGGTAATTGAGGAAATGGTGTAGTGGCTAGAGGCGCACTCGTTTGGAAAATATGCTGTCCTAGCTGTGTAATGTTTCATTCTGTTGCAAAATTAATTCACCTAGCCACATCATGCGTAATTGTTTTCTATGTAATTGTAATTTAAGGGGATTATTAACCGAATATCAAATGAGTATTTGCTTGCTTGCTTCGTTTGGACCTTGCGTGGGTGGTTGATAATAACTTCCACAAGGAATGATTGAGGTACTTGGCTTTGGGGTGAATGGGTGTGTTGTGAAATTAATATATCCACATGTTTATAGTTCGCTTTCAATGATAATGTCACTTTGAATATAATTTCCATGTCCAGTACTTGTATAAAAATCACCTGTGTGAGATTTTCAGTATCCCCCCCCCCCCCACACACACACACACTCATTCTTCAACTACATTTCATGTTGCTGTTATCAATGAAGGGAGATAGCTGTATTTCTTCGAACGATTTCTGTTTTTTATGAACTGTATTATAAATAACATTTCTGTTATATATCTAATTCTATGACAAATATCAGTGACCAGTAGCATAAACAAATAATTATCGCTAAATTAAACTTTAGATAATATTACAGTGTATATAAAGTATTGAAAAAAAACATAATACTCTGAACCAAAAATAAAGTTAACCTTACATATTGCGCAATCGGTGATCAAGTGACGTGAAGCCGTTGGGCCACGCTATTTATAGCTGCAACTCAAATGACTGTTACATCCCAGACCCAACAACAAATATGTATTTCCTTATAAATGAGAAATAAAATAACTAATATGTTATACACAATACTACTTGATTTAAGATATATATGCATAGTAACGGTTAATAATAATTATATCATTTATAATAGTATTGACTTTGGTTCAAAGCTATGCTTTACTAGTTCGAGATCCAACTGTCATGGCCGCGCCCATGTCGCAAGTGTTGTTGCACGTGTCACGGTGTGTGCTATGTTTTATTTACTGCCAAAAGATCTATATTAATAGGAAATGTTTAAAAGATATGTTATTTAATGTATACTTATAAAAAGTTATTTAGGTAACTTACAAATTAGAATGATTACACCTTGAAAGTAACATTATCATTGAAAGTCAAACTATAAGCATGTGGATATATTAATTTTACAACACGGTGATTTACTGTTCTACATTTTATAATATCCTTAATGTAGGTGTTCTTTTGTGCTGAATCACGTTCCATAAGTCGTCCGCCATCACCGGAACACATAGATCTGGCCGTGTTATACGGTTTCCTTTGTGCGTACATCTTGTAGTAGAAAGACAAAATCGATGCCTTGGTGTAGCCTTTGTCTAGTGGTGAAATAGCATCTGTGTATTACAAGATAGAACAAAAAATGAAATTCAATATGATGCATTCTTTCTTTTGGGGCGTTTCCATTTCTAGACTTTCCGTGAAACTGCGAATCCGTGTGAAAGTTGGTCGTTTCCATATTCCCATTCGTAAAGACATAATGACAGAAATTAATTTTGAAAGGAAACGGTAAGAACATCGGATAGTGTCATTTATTGACGGTTTACGTGCTTCCATCATTCCATGCAAAATCACTGGTAAAAGCGATGCCAAAATTAACGGACACGGGTCACGCACGGTTCGCGGATAGCATAAAAACAAAGACACTGTACATATATCATTTCAATAATTTATGAAAACGTAGATATCAACTCGTAGCTTACGACAATGTTGATAACCATACTATGTTTTTGGTATATCAAGTTAATTCCACCAGCCATAAACACCGCATGCAAACAAAGTATTCTACGAGGCCGTTAGGCACCATTTATCTTACAAGGAGGTATGTTACATACATATGCACATGCATACGTGCACATATACACAAACAAATACACACACACACACACACACACACACACACACACACACACACACACACACACACACACACGTGCAAACATACCTTTTGCGATTACCTGTTATTGTGAGTTTTGGCTTTGATTCACGAGTGCAGGTTGCTATGTCTGCTAAAATATTCAGTGTGTTCTCTTGAGCAGAAATTTTAATATTACCTATCTGTGATATTTGTATTTTTCACACAGTTATTTGCATTGTGTTTTTATTAACGTTTGGTTCTTTACACTGATGTTGCTCATCACTCATTTGCATTTACGCAATAGCCGGTGTATTTTTCGTGCTGGGGTGTCGTTAAACATCTATCCTATTCTATTCTTCCGAGCAACGTTTCGTTTGGCACTACATTGCATATTTTGTTTTATTTAACGACACCACTAGAGCACACTGATTAGTTAATCATCAGTTATTGGATTTCAAACATTTGGTAATTTTGAGAGAGAGAGAGAGAGAGAGAGAGAGAGAGAGAGAGAGAGAGAGAGAGAGAGAGAGAGAGACAAATAGGAAATCCGCTACATTTTTTAAATTAGTAATAAGAGATATTTTATATGCACCAGCCTATAGACAGGATAGCACATATTTCATGCAACAGTCGTGGTGCACTGGCCGGAGCAACTACATTGCATAGCGACACAAACATAAATGCGTTAACGGTTTTACCGTTTGTTTTAACAACAGCATCGTTACTAATGTTCGGTATTCGGTCTGAAAATGGTATTCGAATATTCGATGACAATGACGAGCGATTATTCGAATACTAACTAAGTAACAACCGACTAAAACTAACGAATTTTTAAAGTTTTAAATTCTGTAATGAAAGCAAGTTACAAAAGAAAACAAATACAAAACATAATGCAGGAATGTCTGCTTGGTACCTAATATAGCTATATATTTTGAATTATCGTCTACTGTTATTGAATCAGTAATAGCAAAAAAAAAAAAAACACCCCACTAACAAGTATGACCGATAACAAATATACATTATTAATTTCAGCCGCCCACGTGACGTGCTAGTAATACTCTATCCTGAAATGTAGACATGTTTTATGTTCCCAACTGAATCCACGTGGCTAGCAGTCTACAGGCCTGATCTTAGACATCAAAGAAATCGCATTATCCATCTCCTCTAGAGTCGTTTTCCACTACAATCACCACACACACAGATATTCGAATACTTAAAAATATTATTGGCATATTTTGAATAGCAAATAAGCATTCGAATATCCTCAAATTTATATTCTCCATTCTATGGACCAAACGGTATCCCCCATGCCACCCACCATCCCCCACCCTTACTGTCAAATACACTTTGTGAGCCATGAAAATGGCCAGAAATAACATAAATATTTCTGAGACTGTGTCCATTTTAAATGTGGGTGCAGTCACTGCAACATGAGGCTATGCAACATATCAGTCATAATTACTACAAATTGATCAAATACTACTTAAACTAACTGAGAGGATAATGTATTAGCTCTAGTGTTCTTAACTGTACTGAAGTTTCTTACCTGGAGTGCACACAGCAGTGTCGCCCTGAATCGTACAGGAACTGTTGAGTGGACATTTGTGCTTCTCACACTGGAGAGTAAGCCGCTACAATATATATATATATATATATATATATATATATATATATATATATATATATATATATATATATATATATATATATATATATATATATATATATAATAGGCACTGAATTATAAAACCACTATTTGTGTTGCTAGAAAATAGTTTAAGAAATAATAATAAAAGTAACTTTATATAATATTAAGTTTTAAACTGAAAACTGAATACTTACTACAGATTATACAACGTTAACCAATATGTGGTATGTGGCATACCTTTGGCCAATTGTGAATCTCAGAAAAAATACTGCCAAGCTTGACAGAAGGCGCGTCGGTGGTTGCTTGGTTCAAATCACATATCATCGTAGAAACATCAAAGTTGATTGACATGCATCTGACTCTGAAAAGACATTGTTGCACACAACGCAAAAACCCGTAATCCTTAAAGATTTTAAAGGTGCTATGCAGCGCAGTGTCTCGTCTTATAATGTGACTGAAGTGGTCAGTGTTTGTACACACAGGACACGAACACCTTACAACTCCATAGATTTGAAGATATGTCGCAAAAACAACGAATACCAATATTTTCTTCATATCGCTGGAATAATCCGTACATTCAGGATTTATTTCATCAATATTATGTATCAAAAGCTGACGGGTTTTTTCGTTTATATTTTCTTTATATTGGAATCAAACGTAATGGATAAAACAAGGTTTCAAATGTAGTTTATGTTAGATATACTATGTGTAATAACTTTCTCAACAATCGGCAATGGTATGATTCTATATAGAAATAATCCAAGAATCAGATATTGTATGTTTGACAAATGATGCTGGTCTGGCATGCAAGTGAAAGACTTGCCAGGGTTATCCCAATCCTTGTATTGATTGTCAATAAACTCGAAGCTCGAAGCAATTATCGAGGACTATGGGCATCATGGGCATTTAAGTAATTTATTATATTCGACATTTTCTGCCATTAAACTATATATGCTTTGATTTGAAAAATAATATCTGTTTTATACAACCAGTTGAATAGCGGGAAACGTGTATAATGCACAAAACCAGTTCATTGTGTTGAATATTTTTTTGTACATTTTAAAATGGTACAAAACGTAATGTTAAACTATTATATACCAATGAAAACCTACTTTTTATTGTACGGGTTGTTTTGTTTTTAAAGTTACTGGACGGAATATACTTATTATTTTCTAAGACTTAGTTTTGCCCCCAACATGTCGAGGGTTCCTTTTTAAACTGTTGATTGTATCACGGTTACAGTCCCATATTGAATAGTTCATACAGATTTACGGGAGAGGGGGCACAAACAGGCAAAAGTACATAGATTTACAGCCGGTGCCGGGGGGGGGGGGGGGGGGGGGGGGAGACATAAACAGCCACAGGGCTGGGCGTGGCACTGTGTTGAAATTGTAGAAATGTGGTATTTTATCGTAATTGAATTAAACATTTTAAATTACATTTTTGAATAAAATTTAAAGAAACGTCTGTTACCAACCACTGATATTCCTTATTGCAGTTTCAATATTGTGTTAAGATCCCCCATCCTATATTTAGACGTAACTCATCTTCAGAATGGTCTAGATTAACATAATATATTTTTAAGTAAGTAATAGGCCCCTAGTGTCAGAAATATACCAGAACAGAAGATGTTTTAACAAACGTATTAGGGTCATCAGTGGAATTAAATAATTTGTTTGGTGTATGGTCTGTGAACATATTAGAAAAATTGTAATTTGAGGCTCCCATAATTTGAAATACAATAAACGCATTTTAGTAATAGCATCTATAGTATTAAAAAATAAGTCGTGTTTTACCTGAGTCATTTTCTTTTAAAGCGGGGTTGAAAATTAACAGTCGCCCGGTCGCCTATGGCGACCTTTATTGGCTAAGGGCGACTAAGAATTTTACAAAGGTAGTCCATTAACCGGCCATCGATTTTAGAGTCTCACGAGTATGGTACCTGTTAAACAAGAAACGCACTGAAACTGAATCGAATAACAATGTGACAAAAGACGCCGCGTCTCTGCTGGAGCGAACTACAGATCTGGCAGGGGACGATAGTGTAGAACATGTTCTATATTTTTACAGCTGTCTCAGCTTCTACGATTCTAGGGCTGTATACAAATATAGCTCAAAACGTATTATAAACACTTGGAATTGTGTTTTTTAAAGTCGTCGGCTCATTGGAGTGGACTGGATGGGCCATAATTATCTAGTATACTGTTTTTGACATTATCATCTGTTATGGTACAAATAAATCCTATTTAATTAGATTACCTAAGTATTACTATTATTTTGTTCTGGGACAAAATAATAAATTATCTTGTCCTTTTAACTTACACTAACAATGAAATCCTCCATTATTACAGTATTGTATGGGTATTTGGGAAAATAGTTGATGATTCCATCAATCTTATCTAGTGCCTTGTCTATAGGAGGCCAGCCACTCCTAGAAAATCCTTTATTTGAAAGTTCATCCTTCTTGGATCGCCATAAAGAGGACTGCAACTAATTTACTAAAACAGACGCAGTATACTACCGTTTAAAGGGACATTCCCGAGTTCGCTGCAATTGTTTAATATGTTATCGACTAACAGAGACTTTTTTAACGATTGTAAGTACATATCAAATATATTTTTCTGCATAAAATATTAGTGTTTGTATATTAAACGTGTTTCTGATCGTTCTAATATTTGTACTAGGTTAAATTTCATTTTATTTCCCCTGCGCGTGCTGTAACCTCACCGTGGTGCAGGGGTGTAACATTCTCTTTGAGAATGGCCAATACAGCACAAACTGAAGTTTAGAGTAAAAGTCAGTATCTTATCTTTTTTTTGTATTTGTATTTTTGCACAGTTCTTTACACTGTTTTTATTTATATCTTGAATTTTGTTGTTGATGTTGATCATCATCTTGTTTGTTTCCATTACCATAGTTTGACACCCAATAGCCGATGTATTTTTCGTGCTGGGGTGTCGTTAAACATTCATTCATTCATTTTATTTCCTAAATATTTTTTTTCCGTAGGTACGAAATTATTTGAAGACAAAATCCAGTTTGGGCTTCTTACAAATATATTAATACGACCAGAAACACGTTGAATATAGAGATACTGATATTCTACACAAGAAAATATATTTAATATGTAAATATAAGCGTAGAAATATTTTATTAGTCTTACAATGCAGCAAACTTAGGAATGTCTCTTTAAGGTTTTAGTCTTTTTATACTGCATTATCGATTACTTCAGAGACAATGCACGTCAAGCTGCATAAATTGACTGTTCTAGCATATTTTCTTTACCCCTGTATTAAATATTATATTTAATCTAGTTTTGATTTTTGCTGTACAGTTGAATTTGAAAAGGGCCAGTAAGAGTTTTCTTCAACTGGCACTGCTGGCGACCATGGGTTTCATGTTAATTTTCAACCATGTTAAACGATTTCATACTAAACGTATAATCATTAAATGGACATCACCTACATTACTTGTAATGTTTCTGTTAAAATATGTATATATTGTTTTCGTTGTTAAAGGGTGTATAACACCAAATAAAATCCAGTTGACGACCATAGTAACATATGGGGCTATAACTGTTACATGCAACGTATATTAATACTATAACACTTCACCCTTGAAATAAGTCACAGAAATTGGGGGGTTCAAGCTGCTAGTTTCTGAGATAACAGGGAGCGTCCTTCATAACCGCTGTGCCGCACAAAAATTGACAAGCGTATTTTTATGACATCCCGCCTATGTTTCAAGCATCACAGTACATGGTACACTAGCACTAGTTCAAATCAAATGACAGCAAGTTTTCGGTCACATAAAATGACACTGTATTACAACAAGTCCTGTCACATATGTCACCAATGGTATTCGAGGAACCATGAAGTGCGGTATCAAAAGTTGGGTGCACCTCGAACTTTGACCTGGGCGAGATGCTATTTGGTAGACTACTACCTATACTGCTACCACACACTTTCCGAAAGTGTCCGGTGGGCTGCATGTGAGACGGAAAGCCTTATATACAGACACATAATTGATCAGAATTGCTTTAAATGCAGGGTGACAGTTTGAAAGTTATATAGGACAATAATTGTAAATGAAAAATTAAACATGTGATATATAACACATCTTGCCTTTTATTTTGTGTGTAAAGAGTACAATGCATCACACTCATCTCAATTTAGTTGTGTGTACTGTATATCATTTACATGTTAGAACAAGCATACTGAATACACTACATTATCTCCTAACAGAGAACAGAGTCGAATTTACTCTCGTAACCCAGAAATGAGAAAAATCAGCAAAGATGGATCAAATTAACCTATATTAATCTAACAATTAATCCAGTGTCAAAGATCACTTCTCTCATGCTGACTCATACAAGACCGGTTATTGCTGGAATTCACACTAAATTGAGAAACAATGTCTGTTTGAAAACACTGACCCAGTAATGGCTGCCTCTGTCCACATTAATTATAATCACTTGTAATCAGTTCAACTGCTCTAAGTTTATCAGTTGTAAGCAAGTAACCCCAGTCATTACATAAAACAACTGCATCCCTACTGTCTTAATATTAAAGTGCCGCCACTTACTACGAAAGGAAAATTTTGTTTCAAAAAGGGATACATCCCAAACAACAAATGCAGAACACGTAGGAAACTAACAACACCTACTGCTAAAAGTAGATCAGTCAGACTGTGTAAATCAATGACTGAAAAGGTTATTAACTGTCATGCCCATGGAGTACAAGTGAGAGAAATGTCGGCTGGTGAGCCGTATCGGCTTCTACGTTCAGTACCAGACCCACCAACTGAATTGGAAATAAATTCAAAGAAAGTACCCGGCTCAAGGTAATTGATTTCATGTGTTAGAGTAGACACACTACAAATTTTGATATACTTGCGGTTATGGTACTTATTTACATTATATGTGTGAAAATTGCTCAAAAATTAACAAATTGATAGGGAAATTTATACCGAAATGTAACATTGTGTCTCAGAAATTATTTGTAATGCTTGTCACATCCAGTTTCTGTTTCTTTGTGATAACTATACTTTCTCTGTAACCAGGGGTTGGTAAGACACCTTATCAACCTGCGACCCAGGTCGTTTATACGGCAGTTGAACACAACCCACACACACAAAATAAGTGTTAGCAATTTCTACCAAAAACAAATTATGCTCTAAACAGGTTTACTGGGTGTGTTTGTTTAAACCAATATCCTGGGAGAAAGAGCTGGACCCATTGTAACGATGTGGTCTAATAGGCACCCTATTTTCATTTATGGTAGACTCAGTCTTCAAAGTGTTGTATTGTCAGTTTATAGTTTTGTGATGATGGGGAGGCAACTCATGAATGTTAGCGAAGACGCACATGCAAGCACGAATGGTCACGTGACAGTGTTACGTCGCCACTAAAATCTGAGTGCTACATATTGTGTTTTTCTCTTTTTAGATCATTACTCTTTGAACTGGGTAACAATTTTGGGGGCTCGTCCGGGATGTTTGAAGACATAGCATTGGGCAACAGTAGCACTCAGGCGACGGAGGATGAAGTTCTGCACACACGGGGGTTGCTATTCATGGCATCCATTTCAACGCTGATAAAAGTCCTGCAATTGGTTATAAATGCGAGTGTGTTGATTGTAAAAAAAGATAGTTTCATCTGGGCTAAAAATGTATGCAATTTTATTTCTAGTACCACTGTGTCAAGTAGCCTTGTGCTTGGAACATGTATGAGGTACCTGTAGAAACAAAAGTTGGGTACCTGTAGAAACAAAAGTACTCAAATTTTGTGCGAAACTAGGGGTACTGTGAAAACATCTGGTTATACCGAAAATGAGCCAAAAATTTTTAACATTTTCTGCAGTTAATACTACGAGGTAGGGATTGTAGTATTGATATTTATGAGTCATAGTTTGGTTGATATATTGCATATAGTGTCTATAAACGCAAACGTTAACATAGTCGCCTATGGGATTTTAATTGGTATAGTCCAACCTATAGCACATATTCAGTGCATATAAAACAGATTATAATTTTTGTCATTCAATTAAATTAACCTATACTATTTGATTAATTAGCCGTCATTGGGTCATGCAAGTTCACAATGACCTTGACATTGACAATAATTACTTTGCATGGCTCAGAATGGTGTTTGAATAAAAGTTAGCACTGAGGAAAAGTTGGTTTTGGCCTATAATTCATACTATAAAGATTTGAATATTTTTATTTGCATGGTGTTTGACTTGCCATATACAACTGCTCTTAAATATGGTAATATATTTAGGCAACCTGAACTTAGATCTTAATAGCAATTTATTTTTATATTAAAAATAACATGTGCCAATATTGGGTTAATGTCTTTAATTTCCATAAACATAGTTAATGTTTCATGTATGTAATTCTGAAAGCTTAACGATTTAAAGACCTTGATTCTTATTGTCCTTTTGTCATATTTATAAGGTGCTAAGTCATATTTTAGACAAATTTGTAGTTTTATGCAAAAAAACCACAATTAATTTGAAGAAAAACTTTACCAAAGTCATAATTAAATTTTTGGTCACTATTGTGCCTTTTATTCACATTTATACATAACAATAAGCTTGTTAAAATATATTTAGGTCTCCAGGTCAAGTATAAAAAAAAAAACCATAATCACTGTAAGTGTATACTATATTTAGAACCATTTTCTTTCTAGATTTGAGAATTTATTTTATTGTTAAAGCTGTATTTTGTCCATATATGCTGTATCCAGTAGGTTCGCCTGGACTGAAGATACATCCCAGAGTCGAAGCCAACTGGATAGAATAACAAGACTCCAGAAGAGGTACTCAGAAAGTTGAAGAGGTAACAGAGAAAGGTTGTTCAGATTGGACAAAGGAATTTAATAATGAAGAATGTATTAATGAAGTAATTGTTAAAAGAGTTGATAATTCCTTCTCTGCTGTAGGTGATGTTGAGCACAATTTATCACACTGTGACAGTAGTACACAAACTGTACAAGACTCTGCCTTGTTTTAATAGAACATTTTCTTTGATGTCAAAAGCAATGCAATTTTACACATGTCTATGCAATTACTCTGATTTTCAGTTTGTTTTATCAACACTAGGTCCAGCTGCATATCACCTACATTATAAGTACCGGTACCACCAAGTAGTGAATGTGAGCATATAGACCAACGTTGTTGTTTTTTTGTTGTTGTTGTTGTTTTTTTTGTTGGTTTTATGGGGTGTTTTTTTTTTTTTTTGATCACATTAATAAAATTACGCGAACATAAAGCTAATTTTGAACTGGCAAGGATGTTTCTAATTTCGGAGTTAATGGAATCCAATATTTTCCTGACGTAGATCAACTGTATGGCAATACAATGGAGAGAGGTTCAGATATGGCCAACAAAAGATACTGTTAAATTCTTTTCATCTTCCGACTTCAAACACAATTCCCGACAACCAGAGTTATAATAGATGACACCTAATGCCCAATTAAAAGCACCAAAAAACACCAATAGCACAACAGGCAACCTTCTCAACCTATAAAAATAAAAACACAGTAAATGTATTGGTAGGGGTGTCGCCGGGTGGACTTGTATCATACATATCTCCTGCATATGGTGGATCTACCAGTGACAGGCACATAGCTGAACGAAGCTACTTCTGAAAGACAGGAACATTTCTAGTAAAAGATGTCATGTAGAAAGAATTGTCGGACTAGCTAAACGTTACAAGATGTTAAAGAAGGCCATGGCGTCCTCAGAGAGTAAACTTAGTTCGAAATTATATTTGTTTGCTTTAAGCTGTGCAATTTCCAAAAGATCATAATGTCTGATCATGCTTGAACAATTTTAGCTCATTATGACATTTTATTAACGAATAAAGCCGGTTTCTGTCAGTATCACAAACTCACAATCATAATAAACTGGAGTATCTGTTGCTCCTAACAAATTGAATGTCCTATCTGTATTACAGTAACATTAACATTTGTCAATGGCTGAAGTGTGTACATGAATACAGTTACTTATAACTGCTTACTATAATACTATGTGTTTCTGTTTCACCAAGACTCAAGCGCAACAAGTTCAGAGTCTGACAAATACCCTAGCAGGATACAGTGATTGTTCTATGTCAGGTTGTCGACATACAAACATTAACCTACATATACATGTACCAGTCACTCGTCTTTGAAAATGGAGAAATGCCAGCAGTAATGAAATATACATTTTAGGTTATCACACTCCAGATAGGAAACATCACAGAGGCTTTGGGTTGGATAAAAACGTATTGTGATGCAATATTTTTAATGTCACGTCACAATTGTAATTCCTAATTTTTCTCTGTTCAGCTTGAAAAATTAAAAACAAAATTTAGTAGAATGGCAAAAGAAGTGTAATATAAATCCCCTCATTTATGAAATAAGTTTCTCAATTCGTGAAGTTTGACCATCTTATTTATGTCACTCACGTTAGTTAATTTTCAAAATGTCACCTAAGACTATAACCCATGTCTTAACTAACGAGAGTGAAATAAATACAATAATCAACCGTCACTCGCTGTGGAACCTTTATGTACACAATACAACGTACGTCACAGTGTCATTATTATTTTTTCTAAATACATCTGAAAACCCCCAGATGTAGGTCAATGGTCAGAGTCAAGGTCACAGTGACCTATTCGAGATACACGGCATGTATAGTAGAGTCATTTGCTTGGAATCCGTGACCATTTTGTTCCTACCTTTTTTTCTCGATGGATTTGACAACCTGATCCATTTTAAAGGAAAATTAGCTCCTATGCCCCTCTGAAAAATGATGGCTAACTCTGCTAGAGCCCAATATTCAAAATGCCCGCCAACGCCATCTTGAAAAACATGAAATGTAATATCTCTGGCATTAGATGAGCTACAAGGACGAATGAGGTGTCATGTTTCACTAATTATGGCATTACAAATCCACTGGAATGGTTATTGTAGAGTTTAGGGATCACCCTGACCTCCAAATCCAAGATGGCCACTGTCCGCCATCTTGAAAAACATGAATGAGATGCACTAGAAGTACGAATGAGGTTTTTTTTTGATGTGGAAGGGTGCCATGAATGGTAAGATTTTGCTGAACAGCTCAGCATTCTCACTTTTCAACTCTAGCATGAGCACGTAGACAGGATGATCACCAACAATTATTGCAAAAGGCATCTTCTTTTCTTCGATTGATTTTACAAGCTTACACATCACATCATTGAGAATTGTCTTACTGGGTGGGTTGGGATAGGTCAAGTGGTATATTGCTCGACTCTTCTCATCTGCATTTGACATGGTTGGCGTGAAACCCTGAAAACCCAGGCACAGTTTGTTCTTCTGGCTTAGGTCTCGTTCGGTCATCTTGCGCCCTGGCCAATGCATGGATGACACCACGAATTCTTTGCACCGATGTGTCAGGAGGAGGAGTACTTTGATCAGCTGGTGGCTTCCTGAGAGGTGGTTCCCCACGCTTCGCTGTCTTGTATGGCTTGACTTTTTGCATTTCACTTCCGAGCTCTTTGAGAGTTGTCGAGAGGTTTGATGCAAAGTTGGCACCGGGAACTGGTCTATCCTCGTGATTCTCGGAAGGAAGTTCTGTATCAAATGATTCTGGCTGCACAAACATGACATTAGTGCGGTGTGACTGGCCAGCACCGGTCAGTGTGTCACTCTTGAAGTCATCGTTGTCGACTATAGCGATAGCAGGCTTACCCTCAGCTAGTTCGAAGGGGCAATCAGATGAGCACTTGAGGTCACTGACCACACAAACATCTCGCAGCATAAGTACGTCATTGTAACTGATGCCCAGTCCATCTTTGTGCATTATGTCGACTATCTCCCTACTCTTGGTCAGTCCATGTAGCAAGACAGAGAGATTTATCTCAAATGCAGTGCGTTTTCCAGTGATGTAGCTTGTGAGGATAGATGCAATCGATCGGACGGATGGACTGTCATCAATTGCAGACTTATTTGGGTGTTTCAGCCATGTGAGCAGCTTCAGCAGGAGCTCACTGAGGTCTTCTTCTCTCTCCAACTCTTGTATATATGGGAGCCAGGGAATAGTATTTGTCCTGATGACTTGCTCTTTGAGTCGTGCCTCAACATTCATCACCAACTGATCATTGCTGACACCCAATGAAGATATTGCCGCCTCGATGTATGTACCTGCTGCTGTTGTATCATATACCAGTTCACTCACATTCTTTTGAATGCGTTCATGAAATCCGATGTCTTCCCCAAATTCATTGACGAGAATTTCCTTTAAGTAGCTGGATTTTACTACTGAGTTATGTCCGTGATTTGAGATAATGCGCTTATAGTCCTGCAGCAGGCCTTGCAGTGTGCGAATTTCATGTTCTTTGAAGATGACTTGACGAATATGATGAAAGAAGAGAGCTTGGGCCTCTCGGAGGTTTACACGCTGCAGATGTTGAGTGCTTTCATTTGAAAGGGGCTTGTGGTCGCTTACATATTTGCGCCAGCACGCACGATGGTAGCGGATTTCCAACCCAAATGCTGTTTGACTATCTGGGATGGATGCAATCAGAGTGTCAAGTCTCAATCTCATGACCTCATCTTCCAGATGGACAGTATGTAACTTGAATTTAGTCCAGGCATCTACTGTTGATAGGAGTACAATCTGCTTGTCACGATCACTACTCTTGTATGCCCCTTTCATGCACCACACACATACAGTCTTATCGTGAAGGACACCCATACTGGAGCGGAGCCTTTTAGGTGCACTGGCCTCTGGGGAAGGGTCTTGTTGATCTGATGCTTCATCGCTTTCAAGACGTTCCTCGGATTTGTGTTTGCGTTTTTCGGCTTGAGAGAGCTTGTGCTTACTGGATAATGATGCGTAACAAGTGCTATGCATGTGGTGACCCTTTGGTCCCTTCTCCCAATCCACATTTTCATGTATGTGTTGAAACTTATCAAGTTCTTTCCATTGTAAAGACTTTTCCCGGATAGATTCCCACTTCTCAGGTGTAATGTTTTCCAAACGATCATCTGCGGTACATGGCTTACCACAGAGTAAAATGCACTCGTATTCATTTAATGTCTTGTCTGGTAACTCTTCACTCTCTCTTCTATTATACATTATTTCGGTCACTTCACAAGTCGTCGATTTTCATCAGATGGGCATGCGATGCATCTGAAACAGTACAAAAGTAATATTAGATATACGCTTGATTTTTTTTTGTCATTTCGTTGTATCTGGGGAGGCGATGCAGCTGAAACAGTATAAAAAGAAATATTAGATATACACTTGATTTTTTCCCCACTTCGCCGTATCGTGCGCATGCGATGCATCTGAAATAATATAAAAAGTAATATTAGATATGCTAAAATTAGTGGAAAACAACTCACATGCCCATCTAGCTTATCTTGTGCCAGAGACATTACATTTAATGTTTTTCAAGATGGCGGACAGTGGCCATCTACGATTTACGGACAGTGGCCATCTACGATTTAGAGGTCAGGATGAATCCTAAACTCTACAATAACCATTCCAGTGGATTTGTAATGCCAGAATTAGTGAAAAAGGACACCTCATTCGTTCTTGTAGCTCATCTGATGCCAGAGATATTACATTTCATGTTTTTCAAGATGGCGTTGGCGGCCATTTTGAATATTGGGCTCTAGCAGAGTTAGCCGTCATTTTTCAGAGGGGCATAGGAGCTAATTTTCTTTTAAAATGGTTCAGGTTGTCAAATCCATCGAGAAAAAAAGGTAGGAACAAAATGGTCACGGATTCCAAGCAAATGACCCTACTAGTATCCATATACTAGGATTGGTGTTTTAGATGTCCAGTGAGGGACTAATAACAAACTAATACTAAATTGCATTATAATGTCGATTTATTAAACAATATAGATCATTCATCCCAATGAATCTGGAACCGCGGTGTCCTTCGATATGACTTCGAGTTGAAAACACTCGTCCACGGTCGTCAGTGCACTGGTACCCGCCTGGTCTGTCGTGATGGACAACCACGGGCCTGTGGACGGCAGACCTTCCAGAGTATAGTTAGTCGCAGTTTTCACAAACTGTTCTGAAAAAAATAAATTTGGAACATACGATTAGGCGTCCTAAACCCGGTGGAGCAGACGAAGATATGCCTAAACTATAGGAATATTCTTGGATGGATAATTATAAAATTACTTTCCAAAACGTATTTGCTTAATTTAGCTTCCAGGGTATACAAACTTTCATCATGACACTTTTTAAGTATATAAATATAACTCGTTTCCTTAAAATAACACAAAAACGTTCATCATGTTTGTTTTGGCCGTCAAAACAACGAGATTTTTCTTCAATAGCTTTTTTGTAGTAAAAAAAAATCGGGAATTAAGTAAACAGATGGATAGAGTATTCATTCTAGAGCCGTATCGCAATAATATTTTAATCAGAAAGGCATCCAGCATGTAGCTGTCAGACAAAATGTACTCACCGTTGTGTAGCGAAGCAAGCTTTATCCGCCATTTTGGTAGTGGTATACGAAGTTCAAGCATGTGTCATACGGCCTCAGACCACAATTAATTTCGCTATATGTTTCTATATAGCCTTAGTGGCTATAACATTTTTATTAATATCAGCAGGCCCGTGAAGTTTTGTATGTACCTTTGCCTGCATGGGGGACACATACCCTGAAAAGGACAACCCCTGTTGTCCAGCTCTTTCTCCCAGCATATTGGTTTAAACAGACACACCCTCTAAACCAGGCCGGAGTACACCCATTTTACACAAAAAGCACTACTTTTGCATGGGCCGGAATTACCACAAACAAGTCTTCAATGTCAACAAGTTACACATGTTTACAAACTACATGCTATCCCCTGTCACTTCAGTCAAACAGTTGCCACTTCATAGCTGTCTGCCATGAAATAATCACAGTCAAACAGCAGACTACTTGCGCGGTGAAACTTCCGGATTTTGGACAACCAAATGGGAAGATAACTGTAATCTGAGGCCATACGGTTTAGGTTGGACCCATTATAATGAATAGCTCAGTTTCTTGTTCGAACGTGCCCTATCACCTGACCTGACCTTCACATCGAACAATTAGAGTAATCGGGGTCAGATTATTATTCCTCTTGGATCTCTCCCTGCACGCACACGGTTTTTACCACTTGTTACGCGTGTATGCTGGTGTCTAATTATTTTCTGAGATTATCATTATTATGGCATACCACGTTTGGAATAAAATCCTTAAAGGAAGAATCAATTGAGACATTTGATATGGTAGGCATATTCAACCATATTTAATGTGCATTATTGCTTAATATCAACAAGTACAATCGCGTAGTTCATTATACCATCCCAATGAATACGCTCGCTGGCGAGCCGATGCATAAGGAATACTTAACGTGTCACGTCAGGAATTAGTCTTAGAACTGAAGAAATAAAACATACCTGATTTTGTCGGATGCATCGCAATGTTCTGTAATAATATCCATCCCAGTAAACCAGCAATAAGAATATATTAATTGTCAACACGAAATAAACCACCATTGTCAAAGTGTCCAAATAACTGTATTGTGTTCTGTCCATACGTTAACCCACGTACTGAAATCATAATCGGGGTGTTTTCTTAGTTAATTGGTATTTTCTTTCCGTGGCCTGTACCTGTGGTTCCTGATTGGCAGGTGTGTATTTCGACGGTCACCAGTCAAGGTGTCTAGTCACAAAACAAAATACGTGCCCATTCTCATTTTCTGTTCCGGAGCAAGTCACTGGCTATCCACTCTAGTGGTATATGCGCATGTTAAAATTATTCGCACTCGCACTCACCCATTCCCAGTCTGGAGCTCGACGCAGTAAGACATGTTTGTTTCGCTTGTGCACACTGCACGTGCTTTCGCGGCTCGACTTGGGAATCCTTCGCTTCGTTGTTTTTGTCAGCGAAGTGAAGTGTTCTATTGGGATGTAAAGTTTGTTTGTTTTATTTAACGACGCCACTAGAGCACATTGATTTTTTTTATCTTATCATCGGCTATTGGACGTCAAACATATGGTCATTCTGACACTGTTTTTTAGAGGAAACTCGCTGTCGCCACTTAGGCTACTCTTTTACGACAGGCAGCAAGGGATCTTTTATTTGTGTTTCCCACAGGCAGGATAGTACAACCCATGGCCTTTGTTGAACCAGTTATGGATCACTGGTCGGTGAATGTGGTTTCACACCTACCCATTGAGCCTTGTGGAACACTCATTCAGGGTTTGGAGTCGGTATCTGGATTAAAAATCCCATGCCTCGACTGGGATCCGAACCCAGTACCTACCAACCTGTAGACCGATTAACCACGACGCCACCGAGGCCGGTCTACTGGGATGTATGCGGCCATTGGAACTGATTGAACGCTGGAACAGTCTGCACCACCAGGTTGGATTCTTGTTTCTGCAGAATGCCACGGTTGTTCGCGTTTAGTCTCTACACGTCCTAGCATGTCCTAACACCGCTCCACTCTAAGAAGAAATGGGAAGCGGGGTCGGCCCCTACTACTCTTTTCTAGATTTTACTTTGTTTTATTGTGATACCATCTCGTATCCTCCAGAGTCGGGCCTGTCCGCACCACTATACCAACCCATGACGACTGGACTATAACCTAGTCTGATTCTCTCACCTTCAACGTCTATTGACTGTCAATCTAGGGGTTTTCTTGGGGTTTAATAAAACGGCGGTCACGAGCCAGTTCGCTCAGAATATGGAACTTTAAACAATTTTCTATGCGAAAATATTTTTGTTATATTTTTCTGATTGATTTATCCACCGTCATTTTACATGTTTTCAAATCGTTTCGATTGCATTCCTAATGGAAAAGCCTGAGGATTCCCTGCTAAAATCGGAGATTCGAAGGGATTCCCTGTGTCAAGCCAAATAATGCATGAGATACTTCATTACACCAGAATTCACACCTTCCGATACCGACTGAGCAAATTAGGAACAAATTAGGTACATCCGACGTCTGAAAACACCTCTTTACAACGACATTACATAATCACAGATATCGTTGCACGTTGGCAGTACACACACAGCCTTGATCTCCTACTGAGCTAACTGTGTCATATGCTGTCCGAGCTACCGATGTCTGTGAAATATGTAGGCATGTCTTCCTTTGCAAATAAGCCGATTAAAGGATTAACTTCGAACAATAAAATCTTCTATTTTCAGGATAGGCTGTAAATGAAACAGGTACCAATCGGAGATGTCTTTAACCAAACAATGATTAGACTGACAGTTAATGCACCTAGTTTAATATATTTAATGATGTTTTCTAAAAACATAGTTAATGTATGTACGTGCAATTGTTGTTTTTAATAATAATTGCAATGCATTAATTATTTAATTGCTATTCAGTCATCAGTTAATATTAATTAGTATTTTTCTTTACGTTATTTTGGCAATGTTGATAACTCATGACAATTCGATACACCGGCAATTTCGACAAAACAACAAAGTGGCCCATGGACGAACATGGTCATTGTAACAAGGTCTGACTGTAATATTATACTTGTTGATATTAAGGAATAATGTGAATTATATATTTATATCGTTGAATATGTATACTAGTCCAAAGGCCATGCGCCTGATTGGGATAGCTTTGTGTAATAAATATAATTAGTTATACTTAAAATCGTATTTATAATTAACTAAATTACCTAATTAACCAACTATAAGATAATTAAATGCCCCAAACGGAAAGAGTAAGGGGGGTCATTCATTGCTGTAATTAGCTATTAAAAGGAAGTAGCCAGGCCGTCAAGGTTATTTAATTATAATTAATATTTATTTTGTTAAATTAATATATATTTATTCATGTATTTATTCAATTAAATATTTGTCATTAATTTTTACAACTTAATAAAAAAATAAGACCCAACAAAACAGACACACATAAAAATTATAACAAAAGCAATCAGTAACTTTTTTTTGTTTTAATTCTTTATTTGGAGTCAATAAATTAATATGATTAAATGCTATTATTATTTTTGTTTTTTTTTGTTTTAAATAATTGTAATTTATGTCTGGCTTTCTTATATATAGGCTAGCACATAAAATCGCTGAAGGGAGAAATAGCCCAACGAGCCCACCAACGGGGATCGATCCCAGACCGCCCTTTCATCATAGCAGCCATGAAGGAAACCACTCATTTGGCTTTAAAAAAAACACAGTGTTTTTCTTTTTTCGACGGTTAGACGGTCGACATTTTATATAAAAAAAGCCCCTTCGAACACACCGTTTGCGGATCTGGGCTCTGTCGTTTTAATAAGACCATTCCTTGGGAGTACGGACGAGGTTGCTGTCGTACTTAAACGGTGCAAAAAAAACAAAAACAACAAACAGTGCAGGGAGAAAAACATAACAGTTCATTCAGCCCAATCGTGCGAGTGCGAATAAGTTTTACATGCCCATAACACTAGAATTTCGAGCATGTCCGTCCCGGGGCCCGTCTATGGATAGCCAGGGGCTTGTCCCGGGATAGAAAATAATTAAGCAGACAATTTTGAAATTTACATCCAAAAATTAAATAGTGGGTCTTCAAAATTTTGATGCGCATCTCTAATTAATATAATTAATAAAGAAAAAATTCTACTCATTACATTTGGTCGCTAGATTAGATCGGGTGGTCAAAAAGAAATTAGATATGATCGGTGGCCTGACTCGGGATGGAGGTGGGGAGGGGGGAGGAATTGAAAATGGGCAGAATGTTTAAAATAGCAATTAGTAAAATAAGTTAATAGAATTGAAAACAAAAAATGAAAAAAAAGTTTGACTGCTCGGTCGAATAGTTATATAATTTGGAGCATTTTAGAAGGACAGTCCAAAAATAAATAAGAGAAAGAAGAGAGGATCGGACTATTTAATAATATTAAAAGAAGAAAGTAATTTCGACAAAACATTTTGAACGAAGGTCTAAAAGTTTAAAGTCCGATCTATATGTCCACGTGAGTGGCCTCGTTATGGCCGTTAGGGTGCACAGCTTGTAGGGACGAGATGGGTTGCATCCCGTCAAGAAAACCCCTAGATTGACAGTCAATAGACGTTGAAGGTGTAGTGCTGTGCTGAAATACAGATCTTGAAAAGCCGGATCCGTCTGAACGAGAGAGAGCATCAGACTAGGGTATAGTCCAGTCGTCATGGGTTGGCATAGTGGTGCGGACGGGCCCGACTCCGGAGGATACGAGATGGTATCAATGAATGAATGAATGAATGAATGTTTAACGACACCCCAGCACGAAAAATACATCGACTATTGGGTGTCAAACTATGGTAATGCAAATAAATAAAGTGATGATCAACATCAATATAAAAATTCAAGACTTAAACAAAAACAGTGTAAAGAACTGTGCAAAAACACAAATATCACATAATTTTACGGATACTGAATTTTACTCAAAACTTCAATTTTGTGCTGTATTGGCCATTCTCAAAGAGAATGTTACACCCCTGCACCACGGTGAGGTTACAGCACACGCAGGGGAGATGGTATCACAATAAAACAAAGTAAAGTCTAGAAAAGAGTAGTAGGGGCCGACCCCGCTTCCTATTTCTTCTTAGAGTGGGGTAGTCAATCTTCCAGTGTTGCTAGGACAGGCTCGGACATGTACAGACTAAACGCGAACAACCGTGGCGTTCTGCAGAATGACCGTCATACGAGTCAGGAAAAAAACAAGCCAACATAGTCAGACGAAGAAATGACGTGGAGGCAAGGAATCTCGCTAAAAAAGAATCCAACCTGGTGGTGCAGACTGTCGAAACGAGAAGCGTTCCAGCGTTCAATCAGTTCCAATGGCCGCATATATCCCAGTAGAAAACTTCACTTCGCTGACAAAAACAACGAAGTGAAGGATCCCCAAGTCGAGCCGCGAAAGAACGTGCACTGTGCACAAGCGAAACAAACTCGTCTCACCGCGACGAGCTCCAGACTGGGAATGAGCCCAATTGTATATAAAACCGTTTGGAACGGGCCCTAGCCAGGCTGCCGAGTCAGTTTACCGACTGCATAAAGAAATCAATAATCAGTCGTTCCGTGACAATGTTAGACCAGTGAGTATTTCCGAAGTGCTAGCCACGGACATCCGCGAAACCCCTACTAAACAATCGTCGTCGATCCCCGGAGATGGTACATATGATTTCTAATCGTCTGGCCCGTTACTCGGATCGCGGTAGCTTGGTGTAACTGTGCAGTGATTTGAGTCGCCGTTTGAACTCGATTTCGTAGAACCTAGGTACTGACGAATCGACCCTGGGCTCGTGTGGTTGACCAGGGACACCCTGAACTGGGTTGATCATGAACATTTTGTGTCTGCTTGTATCTGTTCCATAGTCTGCAGATCACAGACGGTGAAACATTGAACATATTGGCTGCATCACGTTGCAATATACCAGTCTGAAGCACGCCAATAGCCCTATAAGGCGTTCTTCACGTCGTAGCCGCGACTTGACTAACTGAAAGAGAAATAATGCATAACATACAAAGTTGATCGTGAGATTCAGAAAACGTAACAGTAGTAATCACTCAAACAAATTTATCGACCGCTCTGTGAAGTGTCAAATTCACGAATGACTCCCTACCCACGATACACTGCTTTGCATTAACCATAGTTTCACACCCAATAGCCGATGTATTTTTCGTGCTGGGGTGTAGTTAAACATTCATTCATTCATTCCCTACCCACATGTATCGGACTACTGCTTGTTGCACGTGCCCATTTTCGGTGTTAGGTTGTGCAGCCATGAACGTTGTTTTCTAGACAGTCATTTTTGAAAGCTGATCTGTGTTCCAATAATTTGTAATGACATTTGCGTTTTAAATTCCCCTACTTTTTGACGAGTATAGTGATCTTGAGTATAATTCTTAGCCTAATTTCAATATCCTGCTATAATAATAGAACCTGGAAGATTTTCGATAAGTTAGTTGAGCTTATTAAAAAAAATCCAAACAAACAAACTGGTGAATCTTAATTTGGACCATATAGATTTAGTAGAGACAAGTGATATTTACCTGTAGCAAGAAGTAACGGTCATTATCTTCAGTTATAATTTGAAGGGAGGGAGGGGTGGGGGTGGGGGAGAAAAGGAAAACTATAAAGAAGACAGATGGAAAAATAGAAAACAAAGATGATATGGAAGACAGACAGAAGAAAGAGAACATAGGACAGTGAGAATAGGACATAGATAACGTAAATATGAATAAGAGAAAAGAAAGACAAACGTAATACAGAGAAAGAAAAGAAAAATAAGATAGATAAACTATTATGAGTAGAGAAAATACAACAAAGGTAGAGAAAAGAAAAAAGAAGAAGAGGAAAATACAAGAGCAAGACAGATAAAAGTAGAAAGATAGGAATATAACGCGAAGGCAGGTGCAAAATAAGAATGCTGGTCAGCTCGCCCCAAAACAACTCGCCCCAGCGGTTGGTCAACTCGCCCCGAACTGTACTCACCCCAGTGTGTGGTCAACTCGCCCCAGTATTTGGACAATTTCAACTTTACTGTCCGTAAATAATTGTGACGAAATTAAAAATGGGCGTCTGTAGACAACGTCCGTGCCATTTTATTTATTAGTATTACAGTGAAACTCCGCTATTACGATCAATTATTAAAATGTTTATATTGGGGAGATCCTAATATTGGATAAACAATAATCTGTTTACAATGAACTATCAAGCCTATTTTAACGACCTTTGTGAGTTTATCTCTTAGTTCTTTAAAGGAATGATCCGGCAAGACTTTTGGACTTGGTTGCATATTCAACGATATTTAATGAACACTATTGCAAAACTATTGGTATATTTATTTAATAAAGCAGTGATGATATAACACAGCACTATTACATATAACGGACGCAGCCACTTTGTTCCATTCCAATGTAGTGTCGTCGCAGTTGGGACGGCAGAGCCGGCACGAATGTTTAACGACACCCCAGCATGAAAAATACATCGGCCATTGGGCGTCAAACCATGGTAATGCAAATAAATACCGGAACGGAACCAGATACCTATTGCACTTTTTTGTGTGTATTTTTGTGTGTCTTTGTTTGTTTGTTTGGGTTTAAAAAAAAATTAATTGGGGTGTGATATTTATTTTTCGTATTTGTATTTTTCTTTATTATATTATATCGCATTGCATCACATTATATTATATTATAATAATTATTTTATATTATATTATATTATATTATATTAATATTAATATTAATTTTGTTCTCCCTTTTTTCCCATGTTAATAAAGACTTTTAATATCCCAGTTAAAATATTTGAGAAAACACGTAACGTACCCCCAAAGTAGTGCATTTATTTCCCTTTTTTAAACGAGAGCCGTTCAGAATAAGAAAGTCGCCGCTGTAACATGGGTCATTTGTACGTAAAACATACTGTTACACACCTAATAGTCATTGTTTAAAATATGTTGTGAAAACATATTACTTTCGTTTCCGAAAGCATTTAGTAAATTATAATACACTAAATCGTAAACTGCAAGAATTGTTGCATCTTATGAGTTATGGGAGACAAAGCTCAGTGCTAGAACATAACGCAGTCTATGCAATGACAACAGAAAATCGCTACCGAAAAATTGGACAGAATACCAGGACAAGTTTTGTATATGTATATCATAGGTACTTTCTCATTCAGGACAAGAAATGCTGTTGAGAAATGAATGCTTGTTTGCGATCGAAGTCAAATCGTGTATGTTTGTATTATCATGTGATCATCGAGATAGAGCTAAAAGAATACCGTATCTTTTACATAATGATGTGACCGTAGTTCCTTAGTCTGTGTCTCCTTTCATTCATACTCCATAGTTTGTGTATCAAAGGCCTTGGTATGTACAATCTTGTCTGTGGGACAGAGAATATAAAATATTCCTTGCTACTAATTAATTGAATAGAGTAGTCCACGACATCGCGGTATCGGGTTTTCTCGTTCCTTATGCGGAGTACGTCATTAAAACATTCCTTCCCGTGTATACTAAGTGAACACGTGGAAGTATTTAAATAGTTTATACAAAAGCATAGGCGTCGGAAGATGGCAGCAATTGGGGGTGGGGATTGGGGGGTGGACACCTATTCATATTTGATATTTTAACAAATTTAATGACATTGTATACGGTAATTTAGAGTGTGTGTGCGGTACGTATACGATCCTGTTTTGGGGGTGGAGCGGCGTTGATGTTTTCTACTCTGTTTGCGATATTTGTAGGGATAAAATAAAAGTTTATTTTGTTTAACGACACCACTAGAGCACATTGATTTATTCATCATCGGTAACTGAATGTTAAACACGTGGTCATTTGGATACTCATTAGTAGCAAGGGGTCTTTTATATGCACCACCCCAGACAGGATAGCACATACCACGGCCTTTAATATACCAGTCGTGGTGCACTGTCTGGGTCGATAAATAACCTAATGAATCCACCGATGGAGATCGATCCTAGACCGACCGCGCATCGAGCGAGCGCTTTACCACTGGGCTACCTCCCGCCTCTTGTAGGGTAAAGTTAATTAAAAAATAATAATAATAAATAAATAAATAAATAAATAATAAAGGTCCTTCAAATCCTTACTTTGATCGCTTGTAAAATGTGTGTGTGTGTGTGTGTGTGTGCGCGCGTGTGTGTGTGTGTCATATGGGTTGAACCGCTTCATATACACATGTACTATATTTAGCCTCAAACGCTAACTTTATCGTCTATCAGAAATGATTTGGTGTAGTCCATCTGTCCCGGACCAGGTTTCTGGCTATCCAGAGACCGGACCCGGGACGGACATGCTCGAAACCTTCGTGGTATAGAAGCATGCAAAAACGTTATTGCTAGATAGGTGTAGTCCAACCTATATTGGTTAAAACATGTTCTTAGGTTTTGGTACACAGAAGTCTCTCTGGACTAATAATTACGCTTCATATATCAGTATCATACGTTAAGTATGGATACAATTAATTATTAAATATACACTATGATGATATGAAACTAGTAAAATGTAATATACAAATGGAATGTAGTCACACACTGGCGATTTTGGTAGTAAAAACGAAGAAACGTTACAGTATATACTTGCAACATTAAAAATATGCAAAATGTCCGTACCTAGTCCTATTTTCTTCTTTCGTTGCCAAAAGCTCGGAACTATATGATCACGGTCTGTATTTGAAAGTTGCGGGGTGCATCTGAAAGACCAAGTGAGGAAACCTACTACTACTACTACTACTACTACTACTATTATTACTACTACTACTACTACTACTACTACTACTACTACTACTACTACTACTACTACTACTACTACTACTACTACTACTACTACTTCTACTTCTACTTCTACTTCTACTTCTACTTCTACTTCTACTTCTACTTCTACTACTACTACTACTACTACCAATAATAATAATAATAATAATAATAATAATAATAATAAAAGCAGAGACGTTAAATGAGTCACAGGACTTATAGTGGCACTGTTATTTGTTGATACGTTTCTCTGGATACAATTACGTGTATACAACTAAGCTGAATTGAAGGGGGGGGGGGGGGGTGGAGAGCCATTTAGCTAAGTAATCTAATTTCACTTTCCAATAAACTACCTAGCATATATTGAAAGGAACAAAACGATACCAGACATTGATTTCCTCTCCGCAGAGAGCTCACAAAACAGTCAAGTGTCAATAGCGAATAGACGTTCCATATCGATTTGTTTAAAATGCATCATGAATGAACTTCCCTTTCTGAAGTTTGTGTCAAAACATGTCTGAGTTCAAACATGCCTGTTCCTGTTCCTGTGAAACAATCAATTATTGTTGTCACACATGGCAGTTCTCAGGAAGGTAATGTTTTATTTAACGACGCACTCAACACATTTTATTTACGGTTATATGGCGTCGGACAGACAGTTCTCAGATGCAAGTACTTATCCAGTTCAGTTATTGGGCGACAGTTTGTTGACAGTATATTGGTACTATCGATAATCGTGTACATAGAGCTATTAATAAAGAACTATGCACGTGCTATGTTTTATGTTTGGCGTACGATGATACAGTATTCAACGCCATCATGTGGACAGACATTTGTATAGGCTGCCAATCAACCTCAGTTACTCAACACGCACACACACTCGCACACACACACACACACACACACACACACACACACACACACACACACACACACATATATATATATATATATATATATATATATCAGGGTTGGAAATTAACATAAAAACCATGATCGCTAGCTGGGCCAGTTGAAGAAAAATCTTACTGGCCCTTTTCAAATTCAACTAGCCCTCCAAATATCACAATGAAATTTAACTGCACAGCCAAAATCGAACAAGAATGTTTCTTGTTGAATGTACTGACCGTATATAGTCCGTTTGCGCCAAACGAAAACCGATGAACTGGTCGTTTAACTTCATAATGAAGTTGAAATTCATATTTAAAAAAACATTACCATTACCAACTCAAATGAAAAATGTCAAGTATAAATACAAATGTTACTTTACAAAGTACCATTAAATTATACATATTAAATCTCACTTGTAATACGGAGTGAAGGCAAAATGCTAGAACAGCCAAGGTATTCTGCTTGACTTGCATTGTCTTTTAAGTAAAATATAATGCAGTACAAAGAAACTATATGTAGAACTGCACGTGCTTTAGTAAACTAGTCTGGGAGTGGCAGTCGTCTTTGTTGCGATGCAAGAGGGATGGAATAACTTTGTGGCGATGGTGACATCCCCAGTAGATGATTTCCTCGGGAGTACCTATTCTCCTATAGACGAGGCATTAGACAGACATCTATGGAATCATCCACTATTTTGCCAAATGCCCATTCGACTCTGCTTTGGTTTTGTATTACAGTTTTGTAATTAAGATTACCTTGGATGTCCCATCAGTTGCCTTAAAACCTGTATCAGAAAACAAAGATGGAAGTCTGATGGTAATTTGTAAACAAAAAAAATGTTTTAATTTACACTGAACATTTACCCCCTATAAAATGTTATTTGAAGGGTTTAAAACTTAATAATTACATTTTCTTTGCGTCTATACACTTTACGGCAATCTGATTGGTCCAGAGGTGCTTAAATTTTTTCGTTCATCTCGATGAACCGAACAAATTTAAGCCACGCCTACTACTAACCCCCCCCCCCCCCCCCCCCCCCCCCCCCCCCCCGACTCGCACTACGTGTCTGTAACAAGCCTGATTATTCTGGCAATCATATTTAGATATTTTGAAGAAAACACACGTGAAATGTATACGGTAAATTAATGGAAAATGCTATAGCAGAGTAGAAAGGTAGATATATACGCATTGATTTAAAAAAAAAAACACACCCAAAAACCCAAACCTCTTCGCTAATCATGACTCGGTCGATGGCCAAAGAAATCATGTAGGAAACTTCACTTCTGTAACTTACTTGTAAGCGATGTTCTACAGATGTTGGCGAAAATTAAACGGTTCCACCAACAGCATAAATGTTAGACACGTTCTCTTCGTTCACTTTCATAAAATATAAACTAAACACGAATGGGACAGTTCCTTCGAATATAACTAAACGATCCGTAAAATGCACAGCAGCTAGAGGAAATGACGTCATTTACAAAAAAACGGCCTAGGTGGCGTCGTTGTTAGGCCATCGGTCTACAGGCTGGTAGGTACTGGGTTCGCATCCCAGTCGAGGCATGGGATTTTTAATCCAGATACCGACTCCAAACCCTGAGTGAGTGCTCCGCAAGGCTCAATGGGTAGGTGTAAACCACTTGCACCGACCAGTGATCCATAACTGGTTCAACAAAGGCCATGGTTTGTGCTATCCTGCCTGTGGGAAGCTCAAATCAAAGATCCCTTGCTGCTAATCGGAAAGAATAGCCCATGTAGTGGCGACAGCGGGTTTCCTCTCAACATCTGTGTGTTCCTTAACCATATGTCTGACGCCATATAACCGTAAATAAAATGTGTTGAGTGCGTCGTTAAATAAAACATTTCTTTCTTTTTATTTACAAAAAAAAATCTGATTCAAATGATAGTGAATGAACGTTCGCATTCTTACGCGACATAAGTATCAGTGAAGTTTACACAAACAATACTACAGGCATATTTAAAGCCAAACAAAATAAATTCAGTTATGTATTGTTAAAGTATGCATATAAATTTAATTATAAGATTTGACCGGAATAATTTTTTGGTTCATGCAAGTATGAACCGAAAAAACGATGAGCACACTTTTGTATGACCCTCTACGCGGGCTCATACAATGTGCACATTGTTTTTTTCGGTTCATACTTGCATGAAGCAAAAAATAATTGCGGTAAATTCTTAAATAAATTAATATGTTTGTATATGAATGTTATCTTTATTCATTATTTAGGCGCTGTAAAATATAGAACATGTTCTATGTCTTCTGCTGCTAGATCTGTAATGTTTTGTCAAATTCGATTCAGTTTTAGTGTGTTTCTTTTACAACTGGTAGCATACACGCCAGACACTAAAATCGATGATCGCCCAACGGACTACCTTTGTGAAAGTCTTAGTCGCCCTTAGCCAATAAAGGTCGCCTCGGGCGACCGGGCGACTGCTAATTTTCAACCCTCATAATATATATATATATATATATATATATATATATATATATATATATATATATATATATAATATTCCCGGCAAAAATGTGTATTAACTATCATGTTTTTATCCCGGTTGAGTCAATACGTTTGAGTCGATATTACGTTTGTGTCCATAGATTTTGTTTGTTCGCAACGTAGACTTTTATATTGAAACATGTCTCTGTTTGTCGATAATAATATTATGTGTGAAAATAAATAAAATATATTTAAAAAAACATAATTACGAAGTGCGCGATCTGAAATCAATGCCGTACCGGTATTGTGAACACGTAACTAACTATCAAAAGAGATGCTCACATTTGACTGTAAACACGTGATTTGTACATATAGTTACTGCAACAGTAAGATGAATGAATGTAATTACCTAAACCATTGAAAAAGGTACTAAAATGGTCCTGTCGAATTCAAAAGAAAACGCTAGGAGACGACGATTGTTACAGAATGCAACTAGTCATGTGAATTATGGCTTTGAGAAATTGTGGAACGTTAAAAGTAGGATTAATTGTCTTGGTCGGTTAACGACTTGTCAAAAAGAAGGCAGCGATCTCTGTGTATTTAGTGAAACCTCTGTTTCCCAGTCTGGAGCTCGACGCGGTAAGACGTGTTTGTTTCGCTTGTACACACTGCACGTGCTTTCGTGTGCTCTTTCATTTTGCTGTTTTTGTCAACGAAATGGAGTTTTCTATTGGGATGTATGCGGCCATTGGAACTGATTGAACGCTGGAACGTATGTATGTATGTATGTATGTATGTATGTATGCATGTCTTTCTCCAGTCTTTCTCCAGCCACTACGGCCGTAAGTTATAAGTATTTTTCAACTTCACAAGCAATGGGTTTGGTACAACACTAAAACAAGTCGATACTTTGCAAAATAATGGTCGATTCTATGAACCTGTGTCTAGTGTCTGGTCCATGAGAAGACAACCACTCCCGAGAAGATATTGTTCTGGATATGTCATTATTATAATTATAGTTATAACATGTGTGGTCCGCCAAGTTTGTTTTGGGCTGGCATAATTTATGGCTTGCGCGACCGAATATCCGACGGCAATTTCACTCAATTTCGACCCCAAGGCACACGGCTATGCACACAGATATATACCACAATGTGCGTTAATGTTCCCAATCAAAGATCATGGAAAAAAACATCGATTTTTTAAAGTGACGTTACACGTGCGAAGGGTGTGTTTTGAAAGTGAACACTTATTTTTTGCTTACGTTGTGTGCACACTGTGGCTACATTAGTTCTTGTTTGTTACTGTTACACTAAATCATAACCTTGCTGTCACATTCTTTGCAACATTGTGTAAGTTTTCAACAATGCGACGTATCCAACGTCAGGAATGTCTCAGGGTTGTAGGCATGCTCCAATTTGGCACCACCCAGCGAATTGTGGCCCGTAGACTTATAATGAGTCACATAGGCGTTCAAAGCTTTTTCTGCATTATGCCACCAAAATTAAATAAGTATCGAAACATCCACACATAAAGCCACGTTTGATAACAAATATATGAAATTGTTTGATGCAAGGCCAAATGCTCTTTTCATATTTGGTCTTCGCATTAAGTATTTTTTGTTAATTTCCAACACTGATTTAAAAGACACTTTGGATACTCCTTCATATTTTGATGTTCATCACTTACGTTTTGCATTTACCCTAGTTTAGATTGACACCCAATAGCCTAAGCAGTTTTCGTGCTGAGGTGTCGATAAACATTCATTCATGCATTCTGTTGATTTTTTATATAGATGTTGCTTATCACTTAAGTTTTGCATTGACCATAGTTTGACACCCAATAGCCGATGTATGTTTCGTGCTGAGGTGTCTTTAAAAATATATTCTATTCTATTCTACCAGTATTCTATTCTCTTCTCTTCTATTCCCTTCTATTCTATTCTATTCCCTTCTATTCTATTCTAGTTTCTTCTGTTCTATTATATTCTCTTCTATTCTCTTCTCTTCTATTCCCTTCTATTCTATTCCCTTCTATTCTATTATCTTCTCTTCTCTTCTATTCTATTATCTTCTCTTCTATTCCCTTCTATTCTCTTCTATTCCCTTCTATTCTGTTCTATTCTCTTCTATTCTCTTCTCTTCTATTTTATTCCCTTCTATTCCATTCCATTCCATTCCATTCTATTCCCTTCTATTCTATTCTATTCTATTCTATTCCCTTCTATTCTATTCTATTCTCTTCTATTCCCTTCTATTCTATTCTATTCTATTATATTATATTATATTATATTCTAATGTGTCACAATCAGACATTAGCCGATTGTGGACCCGATATCGACAAACCAGAAATGTGGATGACTGTCCACGTTCAGGACGGCCAAGGGCCACAACTCCGGTTCAGGACCGCTTCAATAGAATTTACACGTTGGGGAGTGGAGGTCAGTCAGCCGATCAACTCTGTGTTACAACTGAAGTAAGTGTCTGGTCAGAATATTCGTAAAAGACTGCATAGAAGTAACATCCACGCATGTCGACGCTACGTTACCCCACATTTGACTGCAAGATACATTGCTGCCAGACGTCAATGGTGTACACATCGTAGACATTGGGCTAACACGCACTGGGTTCGGTTAATGTATTCAGACAAGGATACACAGGGGTGGCTATTTTATATGCATTTACCCACATACATAATAGCACATACCATACCACGACCTTTGATATACCAGTCGTGGTGCACTGGCTGGAACGAGAGAGAGAGAGAGAGAGAGAGAGAGAGAGAGAGAGAGAGAGAGAGAGAGAGAGAGAGAGAGAGAGAGAGAGAGAGAGAGAGAGAGAGAGAGAGAGACAGACAGACAGACAGACAGAGACAGAGAGTGACAGACATACAGACCCACACTCACCGTCGATCGACCCATTGGACTATTTCAAGTTCCCAGTGCACCACGACTGGTTTATCAAAGTCCGTGGCATGTGCTATCCTGTATGCGTGAAGGCACATATAAAAGACCCTTTGCTATTAATAGAAAAATGTGGCGGGATTCCTCTCTAATACTATATGTCAGAATTACCAAATGTTTGACACCCAACAGCCGATTGTTAATATATATCAATATCCTATAGTGGTGTCGTTAAACAAAATAACCCTTTACATTTACACTTATTTACACACAATAGTATCTACATTATATATATATATATATATATGCGACGAACCATTGCACTTCCTTGGAGAGTTTGGATAATGACAATTCATATTTAATAATTCTGTAGACTGTCAAACACCGGAAAATCAGGGACGCTAAGTTAAACGTTACCTCAGCAACAAAACAAATAAACGCGTTAGATTATGTCAATTTTGGATTCTAAATGATTTTGTAGTGAATTTGTGACGGCGTATTTGTGCATAAAGGAAGGTAAAATGATGTTGGCTATTTTTCTAGCATCTGTTGGATTTTATGTGGTTGTAAGGAGTTCGTGTCCTGTTTGTACAGACATAGACAATTTCAGTGAGCTGGTAAAACACAGCACTGCCATGCATAGCACTTTTAAGATATTAAAGGATTTCGGATTACTCCGCTGTGTACAACAATGCCTTTTCAGAACAAGGTGTAACTCTATCAACTTTGATATTTCAACACACATATGTGAACTGAACCAGGCAACTAACGATAGTCCATCATTTAGAAATGGAAGTTTATTTTCTGAAATGACGAATTGGCCCAAGGTATGTATAGCAAATATAAAAGAAGAAGGAAATGTTTTATATCTCGACGCACTCAACACATTGTATTCACGGTTATATGGCGTCGGAGGTGTGGTTAAAGACCATACAAATATTGAGAGAGGAAACCCGCTGTCGCCACTTCATGGACTAGTCTTTTCGATTAGCAGCAAGGGATATGTTATATGTACCATTCCACAGACATGATAGTACATACCACGGCCTTTGTTTCATCAGTTGTGGAGCACTGGCTGGAACGAGAAATAGCCCAATGGGCACACTGACGAGAATCGATCCTAGATCGATCGCGCATCAGGCGAGCGCATATGAAAAAGTGAATTATTATTATTATATGTAATTGTCTAGTTTTTAGAAGTGTCCAATTTTCCAGAGTTTGTACTGAGAGAAAGTCATTGATATGTTGCTTGTTTCTACAAGGGTTCTTTTACTTAACTTCGGCTTATATGTCTAACTGTTGAATGGTTCTAATAATGCATATATAAATATTGCCGTGATGTTAATAGGGTACATGGTTAAATGTTGCCGAAATCGATCAGTCATCATTTTAGTAAGATATACATCGTATTTAGAAGATACTGCGTGGTGCTAATGAGGTATAAATACATGTTGCCCCTGTTTTTATGAAGTACCTGTCCAAATATTGTCGTGATGTTAATGCATTACATCATTACATATACAGATGTTGCCGTGATATAAAGGACGTAAATATTTAAATGTTGCTGTGGACTTAAAGGCGCAGACCCTAATTTTAACAGCTACTTCTTAGACGCACGTGTGTTTTTATATAAATATGAACAATGCAATTTTTGGTATTAAACATACCTATATGACCAGAAACAGTTCGATTCTACGGAAATGGAAAATCTAAAGAATAAAATATAAGTAATGTTTGATTCCAGTGATCATAAACGGTTCTAATTGTGAAAAATATGCTGTAGTGTTTAAAACATAGGGTCTGTCCATTTAATGAAATGCATGTATTATTTTTTTCAGAGACTTGCTGGTATGTGTGAGAACCATTCCTGTCCAACAAACAAAACATGTGTGATTGAAAAACGGGGTTCAAACGAATTCACTAATTGCACAGGTAATTTAATACAAATACACATTTTAATAATAATAATAATAAATAATGATGATGATGATGATGATGATTATTATAATTATAATTATAATTATTTTGGTGGTGGTGGTGATGGTGATGATGAGAAGGTGAATGAGGATTATTATAATAGTAATATAATAATATATTAAAAAACCTAAAACAACAGCACTAGTATTACTATATTTAACAAAATTAGTATTTTGAAAGCAGGAAGAAAACAAATCACGAATGTTTTATTTTGCAACGCGCTGAACACGTTTTAAACACGTTTATGTGGTGTCGGATATACATGTACGGTTAAGGACCAGTTAGACAATGGGGAGGACACTCGTTGCCCCTATGCACTGGGCTACTCGTTCCGATTAGTAGTAAGTGATATTATATATGCAGCATCCCATACACAGAATAGTACATACCACTGCCTTTGTTACAGCAGTTTTGAAACAGCGGGTCGATACTGAAGCTACCATTGGGCTACACCCCGCGCCATATACGTTTTCTCAACTATACACGCTTTGTCACCGGGAGCGACTGCGCTGTAGTATGACAGTGGGCATTGCACCCTCAGTTGAAAGACGACTTAATAATTCCGCCCTACCCCACCCCATATCGTAGTTGAACTGTCCAATATTCACTGAAGTGACGACATCTGATTTGTGAACATTTGGCAAGGCGTGGCAAGGATTTGATTTATTCGTCCCGCACGAGGATCGTGTTTTCTCCAAATACAGGTCCGTAGTCGGGGGGGGGGGGGGGGGGGGGGGGGGCTTGTCGGACTACTACCCCCCCCCCCCCCCCCCCCCCTCCGCAGGATTGAGAGTTATGGGATTTTACGTATAAAAGTCCTTGTCTCCAAATTACCTGGATAACGTAGCCGGGTTTGCTACCTGTCGGACTCAAATCAGTTATAGCGGCATAGTTAGATAATATCAATGTATTATATACGGTTTAAAAAACGAAACTCATAGTAACATTAAATGTGCTTTTATTACAAGGTAATAGATACATAAAGGTCTTCAGAAATCCAACACAGTCCCTCGCACAGGCCCTAACAGCTTGTGATAAACGATGTTTCCTAATATCTTCGTTCTGCTGAAGATCACGTGCACATTACCTGTTACGTCGTGCGAGTGTGAGCGAAGCTTTAGCACCATTCGGCCACTACATACATACATACGTGTTTCTATGGGACAGGGGCGTCTTTCTAATTTGGCGCTTCTAACGATTATTATGACCAAGATATAGATGTGAACAAGGTTGCAACACTATTCGCCCAACAGCTCCCGAGGAAAATGCAACTCCACTTTTATACAATGAAATGATATGATCTTACGCAAGTTAGGGAGCGGGACGTAGCAAGAGCGTCCGTCTGAGGTTCCATTTGCTGAAGGTTCGATCCTCATCAGTGGGCCCGTTTGATTATTTCCCGTCCCAACCAGTGATCCATAACGTCTATCCTGTTTGTGGGATGTGGGAAGTGCACATAAAGATACCTTACTGTTATTTGGAAAGAGTAGCCATGTGGCGACAGCGGATTTCATCTGTGACCATGTGTCGATTTAACTGTGCATTTGCCATCCAATAACCGCTTATTAGTAGTCAGTGTGTTCCAGTAGGCTTAAATTTGTTACAAGTTTTGCCATGTATCATTTATTATAAATACATTGGTACGACTGAAAACAAATGGTTTCTTGTTGTGGCTCTGTGACTAGGCCATTTTACATGCATACCACAACTTAATGCAACTTGTTAACGTATATTTCGCAACAAAAGTTAGTGTATTATTCTCGAGTGTAACCGGCGTCATCACATTGTTTGGCTCCTCCCGCTAAACATGCTGGCTACGGCCTGCAATATCTTGGCGTTTTTCTTTTTCTTTTTTCTTTTTTTTTAGCTCAGCTTTCAATCGACTTATGGTACATTGACATTTTGATACTCTCGAATTAGTAACCTATTTAGTAAAAATTATATGTAGGATTAATGTATTAGAATTTATTTACAACAAATAAATACACACACATGGTGGAACATAGAATTAAAACGATAACCCCTTTTTAAATATATATTGACTAACACTAATAATGCTGCATGTTTTAAACAGATGACACATCTCCACTAGACAAGGGGTACACAAAGGCGCCAATATTACCGTTCTTCTACAAAACATACACTGCAAAAAAGAACTATGTCGATGCCAGCAAGACGTGCCAGGACGAAGGAGCACGGCTCATAGAACCTGACACAGAGGAGAAGAACACCTTCATCCGTGGTATCATAGATGGTAAAACAACTTTTCGTATTGATACGGAAAGCCTCGTTTTGTACTACAGAGTCCATACAAATGTGTCATGACTCTCTTATAATGTTTTGCAGTATTTAATTGGTTTGGGGTGGGATTTAACTCAGTCCGTTGAGCGCTCGTCTGAGGTGCTTGCGTCGCAGGATCGAATCACCTCGGTAGATCGACTCAGCTAATTGCGTTTTTCTCGTTACAACCGGTGCATCACAATAGGTCGTGGTATGTGCTTTCCTGTCTGTGGGAAAGTGCATATAAAAAACCCTTGCTGCTAATGGAAAAACAAATGTAGCCGGTTTCCTTTATGGCTACGTTTGACATCCAATAGCCGATGATTAATTAATCATTACATATATCTAACGTATACATAACCATACATGTGAATAGAGGATATTCAAATTGTAGTGTAAGTGTTGTTTGGCACATAGGGTTAAACGAAAAGAACGTAAGTAAACAAAAGGAAAAGAAAACCTCAGTCGAATTTTTGATGGGTATTTAATTTCGGGTACAACCATCATACACATGCATGTCTAGTCCTCTTCATGTTTCTTTAAGCTTGAAATACTTCTTTTCTTAACAAACGCATGTAAACAAACCCCAACCCCAACGTCTCTCTCTCTCTCTCTCTCTCTCTCTCTCTCTCTCTCTCTCTCTCTCTCTCTCTCTCTCTCTCTCTCTCTCTCTCTCTCTCTCTCTCTCTCAAAACCCATACAAATAGAAAAAACCACTTGCATTCTCAACATACCTGTAGAGATTTGCTTGAACGTGAAATATCTAACTGCAGTTTATATGATGGATTATAATATATGACATCTGTTGCAGTTTGGGTTTGTTTCGAGGCGTATGTGGCAATTAAATGTAACTTTAGCAAAGCAAAACAAAACAAAACAAACAAAAAGTCTCAGAAAAAAAACAATAACAAAAAAGGGACCAAGCTACCTATTGTCAATTTTGTTGTTGATTTTCACCAATTGGTTTATTTTAATATATTAGAAACTGTGCGCTGAAAACAGTATCAGTCAAATTAGATGTTAGAAAACTACTGTTTTGGGATGTTTCCAGTGTGCTCTCGCATACTATAATTATATTCCCTACAATAAATGTGATAAGAGTTGCATCCCTAATTTTATTAAAATTAATGATTGGCCAATTTGGCACAAACACTACAAGTGCGAAACATTTAACACAGGAACTGTCAAACTGGGTAATGTTTTAATAAAAAATTAATAAACATAATTAGAGTTGATCTTTGCTAGCTGGTCGCTAATAATAGATATACAATCTTGATAACATGAGATTCTCAAATGTGACATTTTTAATACGAGCGGTGGTCATACTCGTTGCAAGATGCGTTAAAATGTTAGTCATGAGGATGATGAGATCAGTTACAGCTATATAATATTTAAGGTGATTCTAGAGATGCCAAAAAACACATACTATTTTTCATAATTCATGATAGTAGTCCTTTCACCGATATGAAACTTTCCAAATTTGTTTTTTGTTTTTTGATGAAAATACGTCAATAGTTTCAAAGAATCGAAGTGTATATAGTCAATGGCCAATGGGTCTCATTTTAAAAATAAAAAGCCTTTTACTAGTGTATGCTGTTTGACAGAATTTAATAATGATCCCTGTAATTGTCTTATAGTTGACATTTTATTTTTTCAGAACAGAACATGGATAACGTATTTTTCGGATTGACAGATTTTCAGGACATTGGAGACTATCGGTGGACCTCTAACAATTCTACGCTTACATTTAACGACTGGGAAGATAATGAACCGCAGCTTGGTATTGGAGAATTCTGCGCCGCTTTCTATAAAGGCTTGGCCTGGCAATGGATTAACATTTTTTGCCACTGGAAACTGCAATTCATGTGCGAGATAACATTTGCATAATACATTAATACTGAAGACATCGTTGTATGTATGTATGTATGTATGTGTATATGTATGTATATATATATATATAAGGGGTTGCATGTTAATATATATTACATACAAATATATATCACACATACACATATAGATATACATGCATACATACTACATACATACATACATATATACATGCATACATGCATACATACATACATACATACATACATACATACATACATACATACATACATACATACATACATAGATACATACATACGTACATACATACATACATACATACATATATGCATACCTGGGTATTGTTATGGATGTCCAACAACTTTCTTGCTCTTTGCTCAAGTAATTGTAATATTGGACAAACTAGAGTATTATTTTCACATTCAGTAGTAATTATGTCTTTTATTTGCTGGTTGTGTTTAATGTTTAGAACTATGCCATTTATTATAGTTATTCTTTAATGAAATTTCGAGTAGGGCATTTTGTCGTGTCGAGCACTATAGACAAAAATAACTGTGTAACTATTTTTTTAGTGATGATCGTTTGGATGCATAATGCGCGTTACATTTAGTAGTATTTGTAACAATATAAGTTATAGAAGCATCACGAGGAGTATATGGCTTTTTATGTACCCGAAGGCGAGGGGGTAAAAGAGCACACAGAGGGTACATCAAAAGCCATATACTCCGAGAGATGATTCTACAACGAATTTATCTTGCCGACATGTTAAACCAAATAATCAAAATAACGCCAGACAATAATTGTTAACAATTTATTAACGGAGCCATACCACGCGGACGCGAACGAAACCACTTGCCAGTGACGAAAAATAGTTCCATCGATAAACGAGTTTTTAACTTCAAATGTTTGTAATACGAAATTGTCTGAAACAGACATTAATATTAAAAAAACAAAACTTTTTATCTGAAATGTATGTAGTAAAAAATAAAAAATATTTTAACCCCCCCCCAAAAAAAAAAAAACACTGTTGCTAATCGCGCATTAATACAATAACACCACGACCGTAATTAGGTGGCCGAGTTCAACATTGCAGCTTTTAAAAGTATTGAAATAGTGTATTTTATAGTAAAAATAAAATGTATTATGTATATTTGATTGATTATCAATGCTATTTATAATCTGATTATTGCTTTAGCATTAACTGGGGTGGCTGGAAACTGTTGGAAATTACAGACGAGGTATAAGAGAATTTGGCTCCGCCCACAGGGGTATAAGGGATTTGTCCAACGGCAAACAACCAATGAGATTAAAGAATTTTACATGAAGGCGAGATAATGTGTTTTTACATATAGTCTATGAACCTATATTTGTAAATAGTTCCCATAATTTATTTATGAATATTTGTATATTACGATCGCTACATGTGTTCATTTAATGTTCGAAGTCTGTATTTTGGCCTTGCGGTTTTCGACTTTGTTATTTAATTCCCAGATGCTTGTACATGCAAAATGCTATGGCATAACGTTGATATTAGTATTATTGACATAACTATTTCTATAGTTGCAAAGTTTGTGTACTAGCACATTGAAAACATCACATGCACTTATAAATAAAACTGGGACAAATTTCCGTTTGATTGTCTGTTTTAACGAGGTTGCCGCTAGTGATCTTACCAGTCAGTAAAGTTTATTTTCCTCCAAAGTAAGATCGATTAAACATGTTCTTAGCTAAAGGTATCCTAGTACGGTTCATACATTATAGTAGATAATTTCATCAGTTTAGTGAGATAATAACCATACAATTGGTTACTGTAATTTCGGTGTTTTCATGAACTATTTTCTTGTATGCTGAGAACCTGTTTACACATGCCGGTAGCTAAGTTCAGATATGTCAGTGCACATTGTTTGTAAACATAATAGTATAAATAATGTTGATTTTGTAATTATCCCAAACACCTTTCCGTTAAAACTATTTTATGATGGAATTAGATTTTAATTAGCCCGCAATTGTGTAATGATAGTCTCATGTTCATGCACATTAGACTTTGTTTGCCTTAAGCTTGAATTCACAATGTCTTTGCAATGCACCACAGCACTATTTCCGTGTGTGGTAACTAATGTTGTTTTTATGAATATTCTATCCATCATCTAAATGCATATCCACGTGTGTATGTTTATGCCGATGATTGTTTATATATGTTTTATAATATTGTATATACGTATATGCTTATAAGCCACACGGCTTAAAGTAAATACACTACTACTACTACTAGTACTACTACTACTACTACTACTACTACTACTACTACTACTACTACTACTACTACTACTACGAAAGAACAGAAACCCCCCCCCCCCACACACACACACAAAAAAAACAAAAAACATCACACTATCCAAGTGATAATTTAGTTCATTGGCTAGCCGTTGCATGTTAGCTCGGACATGCAGCTTATAGATGTCACATACATAACCCAATTATGGATTATCTCATGGCATTTCGGTTGGTGTATTTATGTTTTACTTACTTGCCTCACTCTTCACAATGTGTAAGCTAAAATAAATTATAAATACCAATTTGAAGTTTGTCTATTGTGTATAACAGTTCATGTACCGTTTTGTATAGCATGCACATATTAACCTATTAAAGTGCTATTTATTTATATGGTATTTTAACATAACATGGAATAGATACACTATATCTATGTAGAATAAGTAAAACGGTACAGTTACGTCCTCAAGTGGAGTCTATACCCACCGCGTCATCCTTTCCCATTCCCGTTCCTACGGGATTGCGGGTTATCAGGTTGAATGAAAGGATATGTGGTGTCAAGCATAATTGGAAGGAAGGAAATGGTTTATTTAACAACGCACTAAACGCATTTTATTTTTGGTTATATGGCGTCGGACATATGGTTAAGGACCACACGTATATTGATGGAGGAAACCCACTGTTGCCACTTCATGGGCTACTCTTTTCGATTAGAAGCAAGGGATATATTGTATGCATCATCCCATAGACAGGATAGCATATACCTTGATGTACTAGTCGTGGTGCACTGGCTGGAGCGAGAAATAACCCAATGGGCCCACTGACGGGAATCGATCCCAAACCGAATGCTTTACCACTGGCCTACGTCTCACCCCTAAGCCTAATATACCTAAAGGAAATACATTAAATACATCGATTTAAAAAAAAAATATATATATATATATATTATTTTTATTTTGTTTTATTTGTTTGTTCATTTATTTATTCATTTATTGCTATTAGGCCTAACTATCTGATTTGTTTACAGAAAAAATAATGATGCCCTTCTGGTGGAAATTGGATGGAATTTCATTGTCCATCATCACAGGCGCATGTGCAAGGGGAGGATTTTCTTTTTGTCAAATCATTTTCGGTCACCACAATCTAGACATCCTCCCCCTTCCGCTAAAATTCCTGTATACGCTCTTGCATAGGGCTTAAATCGGTCGGCACCAACCAATTAACAATCGGTTAGAATTACGTGAACATAAGAAGGATGTGATCTGTAAAGATCATGCTCCCGTTGTGCACGTGAACACAAACTCAAACCTCAGCAAAATGACCTCAATTCGAAACTGGAGGAACAATTACAGGTAACATTTTTCCTCAGAATCAACATTAGATTGTTATAATCTATCATCACATCGGCAGAGCTAATCCGATTAATGTTCGATCATTATCGATCATTAGAAGTAAACACTATTTTATATGCCCTTCCCACAGACAAGATATCACATGTGTACGGTCCTTGATATACAAGTCGTGTGGTACTGGTTGGAATGCTTCGGTTGGAACGGCGAAACAGAATCCATTGATCCGATGGGAGGGTTCGAACCTACAACCCAAACACCACAGCCTAGCGCTTTACCAACTGAGCTATTGTTTGCTTCTAATGGGAACAAACGTAGCGAGGTTTCTCTGAAGACTGTTTCAGAATTATGTTTGACATGCTAAAATAGTTCACGTCCAAAAGCTTATTATCAATTAATCATAAATATGGTTTTGTCTAGACCGCGTACCAAGCGAACGATTTACCACTGGGCTACATCCCGCCCTATATGCACTTGAATAATACAAACATCAAAACATTGAATTGAATGTCAACGCAACCGACACATCTAGATACACTGCATCCTGGATATAGGGCTGCATCCTGGATGTAAAACCAGCTGAGGTACTGGTTGGCAGTGATATATGACATTGATTATTTACAAATTATACCAGAATCGTATCTGCACAGGGAAGAGTCGAAAGGAGGTTAGTCAAAGTCGTGATTGCTTCCATGATTCGCTTTCAGATGCTCGTCCTTGGTAGGACCGCCACTCCCCTAGGAGATCCGTAACACGATATTTCATTCATGGATCTACATTTTTTGCAACAGTAATGCTAATAAAAACATTAATCAAATGATTCAAAAGTTATGTACTCCCCCCCCCCCCCCCCCCCCACACACACACGCACTTGTTTTCAGGTATATAAAATGTGAGGTACTACACATATTATTGGTGATCTGTGTAAGGTTTGTTTAGTTAACGTTAAAATTATCTGCAATAGGAATAGATTTGGTACACTATTTCCAATTAGTGCACCATGACTGGTATATCAAAGACCGTGGTATGTGTTATCCTGTCTGTGGGATGGGGCGTATAAAACATGCCTTGCTACTACTGGATAAAACATGTAGCGAGTATCCTCGCTAAGACTAGGGGCGGGAAGTAGCCCAGCGGTAAAGCGCTCGTTTGATGCGCGGTCGGCTTGGGATCGATCCCCGTTGGTGGGCCCATTGGGTTATTCCAACCAGTAAACCACGACTGGTATATCAAAGGCTGTGGTATGGGCAATCCTGCCTGTGGCATGGTACATAAAAAAATATCCCTTGCTGCTAATCGAAAAAGAGTAGCCCATGAAGTGGCGACAGCGGGTTTCCTCTCTCAGTATCTGTGTAGTTCTTAACCATATGTCCGACGCCATATAACCGTGAAAATAAAATGTGTTGAGTGTGTCGTTAAATAACACAGTTCCTTCCTTCTTCTCTAAGATTATGTCAAAATAACCAAATATTTGACATCCAATAGCTGATGATTAATAAATCAATTGCTCTAGTGATGTTGATTTAGTACATTGAAACCTGAAAAGAGGCTCTCTAAGACCGAACTTTCTATGCTTGTTTTAATGTAATGATAACCAACATTTTAAGCCAACCAATCTTCATTTGCTCATAGAAAGCAAATCGTTGTTTCCTTCACAGTGGTGGTTGTGAATGTACGAGTAGCTCACTAGTAGATCCGTTCCCGTAGGTGTGAGTAGTCGCAATGTCGATTGCCCTTGATGGCACAGATTGTGTTGTTATTTTTGTTTTTCTCCCCAGCTAGCTACGGCCCTGATAGCTAACAATTAGATCATAATGTTGCCTTGTAACAATTGGCTATTCTCGTATCAGGGCGGTACGTACCCCAGTGATAAAGCGCTCGTATGGCGCATAGGCGTACGGACTTCTATTTTTGTAGTGGTGCAGGCTGCTTTTTGCGCGAATTAAAAAAGTGCCCGAATCTGGATTACAACGTTTATTCATATTAGCATTACTGCCAAGCAGATATATAGGGTTGCAAACGGATCGCTAGGCATGTTTACCTTGATTACAACTAATATTGTGTGAAGAATGATGAAAAATACATGGTGAAAAGTATTCAGTCAAACTCATTTTGCCCGATGTTTTCTATTGTTTTTGCCCGAATTTGACGCTTTTCTCCAGGACTAGGAGGGGGCAGTTGCCACCGCCTCCCCTCTCTCGTACACTGATGTGCGGTCGGTTTAGGGTATATGCCTGTTGGTGGGCACATTGGCCTATTTCTTGCTCTTGCCAATGTACCGCGACTCGTATACAAAAGGCTGCGGTATGTGCTATCCTGTCTGTGGGATGGTGCATACTATAAACGATCCCTTGCTACTACTGGACAAATATAGCAGGTTTCCTCATTATTGCATATGATTAATAAATGAATGTGCTCTAGTGGTGTCGTGAAACAAACCAACCTTTCAAATCTCATACGAGACACTCGCATGGTGTGGCGTCGACATTAGGGGCCAGTGATAGAGGAATCCGCGCTTTTGACACTTCTGCTGCATTAAAACTTGTTTGTCCGGGTGGGGTTTTTTTTTTTTTTTTTTTTTTTTGGGGGGGGGGGGGAGGTCATAGCTGTAGGCTACGACATCCTCTTATTGGATCGTCTAGCTTCAGATACCAGCCACGCTGATTTATACAGTGGAATTAATAAAAAATAAAGTAGAATATAATTTTTGTTTGACGCAATAGCATGTAGTCAAAGTCTTGTTTGTAAATGTTATGATCATATGTGTGGAAAAGAAAGAAACAATAACCTCATAAATCTAGGACATTAAAATAGTCATATGATCAAATCCGAAATCCATCAAAGTTTTCTTCCTTAGAAGTTGTGTCAACCAATAAGAAACAGTAATTGTGGCGATCTAGGTTCACACTAGCCCGAGTACTCTGCCGTTCGAAAGCTGGACGGACAGTTGAATGGTTGTGATCGTTCTCTGCCGCTAAAAATAACAGAATAACAAAAACATGGAATGGCTGCCTACCAAACGGTTGGCAAAAATCCGGGCTCCAAAACAACTCAAAGCCTATGGTTGATGCTAAATACCGTTACGTTTTTAATTTTTGATTTCGCCGATAACAGCTATTTCACGTATTAATCACCAATTCGCACACTACAGACAGAAATCCATCAACACCTACGTATGTAACCGCAACATTATTAAAAGTGGGTGTTGGGCTTCTTACTGTTGAACGGCAGCAGAGTACTCAGGCTAGGTTCACACGCGCAATTAAAATGCAAAAAAAAAATAATTTTAATTTTTAAGACATGAACTGCAGAATACATTTTTACAAAATTATTCATTCGTGTCGCATTGACTTATACTAAAATGATCTTTAGAAACAGCAAACCTGTTTTCAACATATTCTAACTCCCGAAAAAGGAATGTTGAAAAAACACAACTAAATTATTTACGTTTTCAAACTAAACTACGATTTGTCTTCACACAGCTATCGGATTTGCAGTAAATAATAAACACATCACGGCTTCTTTTAATAAAATAACTACTGGAAATTTTATTAGACGGATGAAGGGATATCCTAAGATCATAGTAAATATACATGTAATACATGGTTGGTGTCACTCCAAGGATCAACCATATTTTGTACATTATATGAAAACAAAAACAACTCAATAAATATGAACAAAATTAACACATGCAATGATAAAAAATTACACACACAAAATGCCACATTGTGAGATAAAACTCATTTTGTTTCATTTGTTTATAAGCTATATGACATACACATAGTTCAACAAGATATACATAAATGGTTCCACCAATGTCCTTAGTTGTCACACATGGTTTGAAGATTCAAATTCGTTCTCGATTGAAGGACAATTGGCATACACTAAGGATTCCTGAGGGTTCCAACATGCAATGTTGCAGAATAACTCAACGTCTTTCTGAAATATAAATATGAAAACGCATTGTATATGTTAATTTATATGGTATAATGCTAAACTATATAGCGTGACCAACGTATCTGTCGGGGATAGGATTTAGTTCTGTTGGTTGAGTGCTTGCTTGACGTGCTTGCGGTTCAGGATCGAACCTCATCGGTGGATCCATTCAGCTGATCGTTTTTTCTTGTTCCAACCAATACCACAACTGGAAATGGCTTTTGTATGTGCTTTCCTGTCTGTGGGAAAGTGTACATAAAACATCCCTTGTTGCATTACTAAACATATAGCGGGTTTCTTCTGATGACTATGTGTCAGAATTACCAAATGTTTGGCATCCAAAAGCCGATGATTAATTAGTCTGCCAGATGATTTATTTTTTTAAATTGTTAACTTAATGTTTAATTACATATTATCTATGAACGACAATTTGGACTAGATGGTGAGTGGGGGTACAGTTGGTGTGTAATAATTATGAATAGTGATAATAAAAGGACGGAAATACGATATTAGTTGTTTAATTATATATGTTCTTAATTGAATTCGGGGTGCAAGTGGTTTACACCTACCCATTGAGCTTTGCGGAGCACTCACTCAGGGTTTGGAGTCGGTATCTGGATTAAAAATCATATGCCTCGACTAGGATCTGAACCCAGTACCTACCAGCCTGTTTACCGACGGTCTAACCACGAAGCCACCGAGGCCGGTCCGTGTGACACGAAGTCTGGGAGATGTGTGGGAGGTTGTCAGTCAGGATGGAGAGAATCAGACTGTTCACGAGGTAGGCTAATTGTGTAAATGCTGATATTATTATTAATTTACAAGCTCGGCGCAGTTAGAATTAAGGCGGCAATACTTGTTCTGAAAAGAACATTTAGAACCGACAGAGAGAAGTAGGTATTCAAGCATTCTGAACTAACTACCATAATGTCTCTTAAAGATGCATTCTCAAAGCTACATTAATGCCCGGCGCAAAAAGAAAATAAAGTAAATGCAGTGTGTATCAATGACAACAGCAGCCAGACCGTTATCAAGATGAAGATGCAATTCGAATTTAAACTGCGGCGTATGTTATATTTATTATCTGTATCTATTATTTAGTATTTATTTATTTTATAAACATCATGTTAATACCCATACACGCTATGTCACTAATGTCACCGAATTAAGTGTCAATGCGATTTTACGTTATATAAGTTGTATACTAACAATATATATATATATATAGATATATATGTGTTCAGGGCACATTAGGCCTAATGCGAATAATGTTATTATTATTCATATAATCTGTAGCTAAAATATTGTGTAACAATGCGTTCTAGCAATCCAATTAATCACACAGTTACCCTTTGTTTTGTATTCTTATCATACCTTAGTAATTGTTTTTTTGACCGTCTACAGAATAATAATCGGCATATTGTTTTATATATAGATATATATGTGTTCAGGGCACATTAGGCCTAATGCGAATAATGTTATTATTATTCATATAATCTGTAGCTAAAATATTGTGTAACAATGCGTTCTAGCAATCCAATTAATCACACAGTTACCCTTTGTTTTGTATTCTTATCATACCTTAGTAATTGTTTTTTTGACCGTCTACAGAATAATAATCGGCATATTGTTTTATATATAGATATATATGTGTTCAGGGCACATTAGGCCTAATGCGAATAATGTTATTATTATTCATATAATCTGTAGCTAAAATATTGTGTAACAATGCCTTCTAGCAATCCAATTAATCACACAGTTACCCTTTGTTTTGTATTCTTATCATACCTTAGTAATTGTTTTTTGACCATCTACAGAATAATAATCGGCATATTGTTTTCTTTTTTTCTTCAAAATCTCTAGTTTTAGCTTGTAATTCTGGGCGCTATGGACCTAGCTGTTCATATCGACATTGTAAGAGGAGCTCAACTTCAACATGTAATCCATTAAATGGGTCATGTGACAATGGTTGTCAATCTGGTTGGCAAGGCATCGACTGCAAAGGTAATCATTGCAGATCTAAATTAATTTATAAAAAGGACTTGCGTAGGCATCTTTCTTAATCTTGAAAAGTACTGCTTGGTGTAATCTACATGACATACTAAAACATAAGAGGGAAATACATATCACATGAATGCATTGACACTGACCGGCAACATGTACGAGTCATATTATATATACTGAACGACAAAAGAAATGCAGATATCAATTTAATTTACTTTAAAAATATGTATATCTTATTCAGTTTGAATTCCGTTAGTTGTTGTGTCTATTAAAACTATCATTGCCTTATGTATATTATATGCACATTTTGACAGACTATTTACGGAATTAATTTCATCTTGAAAAAAAAAATGTATTAAAATATTCACGTATTTCTTGTTGTTCACTATATTTACACCACCTAAAATTGATATAATATCAATATTGTTACAACAGACTGCTCGTCCATTGGGTATGTTAATGGAAGCGTTTATGTGTAATGGCATTACAACCTAGCTTTTCAGTATTATTACAATCCATCATATGCGCCTATGTGGGACAGACAAAATACATCCGAGATGTAGAAATTTCAATCTTGGACAAGGCTTGTTCTATACTACATACGGTGGATTTTCGTCCACTCATCGATTTAGTAAATAAACTATTATTTTATTCGAATAGACAAACATTGGCTGACTAATAACGTTTTATATGACCATTTTATCATAAGTTAACTGAACTATCGTATTTAAAACTAAGCACTTCAAGTTAACAAGGTAAGTGTAAATCACAAAACATCATTCTTAAACTGTTGTCCGAGGATACATTAGAAGAAGTTTGCTGGCGTGGCGGTCTATATTTAGATTAAAAATCATTTATGACGCGCATCCGTCTAAATATAGACTAGTTATCTGACTGTCTTTGACCAGCTGGACTAGACCATTACACAGATAGGATGTGATCATACAATATTTACCTGTGCTGTACAGGACAATACTGCTGCACGTTGACACTCAAAGCTGAGAGTTTGTGTAACAGGGGCGTTTTAATCTGTACAGAATGTTTTATTTTGTTTATTTCAGTTTACAGTTAGTTTGTTCTTTCTTTCAGACTGACATGCAACTGAAATAATTATAGTTCACCTGACTCTTGCACACTTCACTATCGTTCGCGTCACGGCAATCGGCATTTTCGTTTTCAGCAATAACTTTACTTCTAAAAAAAAGCTTTTTCGCTCCTATTTTTCAAATTTTTCAAATAATTTAATTTAAATTAAAAGAAACAATAGTTCTTTTTTAAAATGTCCAAAACTTTTTTACTTTCTTTGCCTATATGTCGACCCAAACTAAAATAATCAAGAAAAAACACGGTTTGTTTTTAACGAAATTTATAGTATAACAGTATATCTTTACTCCTCATACAACGTATTAAAATTTGTCAATTTAGGAGGGTTGAGTTTCATGAATTTCACACAAAATGTCAAATATAGCGTTTTCGCCAAAATCTTCAAAACACAACCACCTAAAACTGTAAGATATGTCTACAACATAGTAATTTTAATTGAAGTTTGTGGTTGCTATGGTTATGAAAATTACCGTGGAAAAATTGCAAAAAAATCGAAAATTGTCTACATTTTTTTAGTTTTTTGCTATATTTTTAATTGTTGAAATAATTTTATTTAAATTCACAGGAAAAAAAAAAACGTTTTTGTTATTTCCAAAACTGTTTTTCTTTTTCGCCTACATCAATCCAAACTAAAATAATAAATGAAAAAACCCTACTCAGACAGCTACCTGTTTGTGGTATAGGCCCACGAAATGCACAGGACACACAACTCATCCACACCTTGCATCAACAGCAATGGTACAGCCCACGCATGTCAGATGTTTACCAGACAAAAGACAACAAAAACACCTTCGTGTCGTTTATAAGACAAAAATTACAAATACTATACATTTAGCATAATCTACAATCAATCCCAAAGTCATAAGAGCCCATAAAATCGAGAAATTTATACATTTGTTTACAAACTTTGACGTTTTCACCAAGTTCGCAACAGCAGACATATGGAGCGCGCATGCGCTGAGAGTAAGAAAGTTCTTCACTTTTTTTCAATGACAAAATGACGGATTATAATCTGCACCAATCAAAAACTATTTACACTGATATCTCGGCAAGTATCTCAGACATTAATTGGCTAGCGAACTGGGATGAAACCGCCTCCTGTCAAAATGCTTGAGACGGGGAATCCCTTCGAGTCTCCGATTTTAGCAGGGCATCCTCAAGCTTTTCCATTAGGAATGGAATTTAAACGATTTAAAAACATGAAAAATGACGATGGAAAAATCAATCAGAAAAATTTAACAAAACTATTTTCGGGTAGAAAAATTGTTAAAGTTCCATATTCTGAGCGAACTGGCTCGCGACCGCCGTTTTATTAATATAAAAATGGTGTTGACAGTGAAAAAGCCAGTATAAAAACGTTATTTAACCATTGAATTTAATTATGTCAGCGCTCCGTGAGCAAACGTCTTGTAATGTTTCATAAACTATGAATTAAGTATAACAATAGAGACAAAGACATAATAATAGAGTTCGTCCCACGTGTTAAGACTAATTACATGATAGTTCATGGTATAAATCTGTCCTATATATTTAAGTTTGAGAGAAAACATGACGTAAAATGTTCATTAAATCCAGTTAGTTTATCAAATACTTCAAAGATCAGAGTTTTATTTTGGATACGATAATTTGTCGCTAGTATATATTTCATTGATAGTTTTGATAAACATATTGCTTAGTAATCACAAACACTTAGTATTAAAAATGCAAACCCTGCAATTTCCCGCGGCAATCGGCAATGCCATGGAGCTACGACTTACGACGGATTTACGACATATCGTGGCTTAGCCCGAGTACTCTGACTGTAAGAAAGCAAGACGGACATTTGGACATAAATACGCTCTCATTACAGTCAGAGACCAAGCTATGTATTTGTTTGGCAATTCCCGACAACCAAAAAGTTGGCAAAGATTTCCGCTCTAATATCACAACAATCCTATGTTTCACGTTAACTACTTTTACATCGATCATTTTCGAGTTAATTGATTAAACAAAATCCAGATATTAATCACTAATACACACACTACAGAAAGAAACCCGACAGCACCCACATTCAGCTGTGTGTGTGTGTGTGTGTGTGTGTGTGTGTGTGTGTTGGTGTGTGTACGTGTGCGTATGTGTTGGTACATTTGTGGGTGTGTACAGGGGGAGGGTTAGGCGGGTCGACATCTGTACACACGTCGTGTGCAAACAAAAACACACACTTCGCTAGCCAGTCTACTCGCCCCCTTCCCCGCTAAAGGTATGCACTAGCGCGCCTGCTGTGTGATGGCTGTGTGTGTATATATACGTATGTATTGATGGATGGATGGATGTGTGGAAATGTAGATGGATGGACCCATAGATGCCTGGGTATATGGCTGCCTGAATGTATGTATGTACATACACACTTACGCATGTATACAGAAACATGTATGTTTTTCATTAAGTAATTTAAAAGGTAAAATATATATTATCTTCGTATGAACTACATACAACTATAGTATTTGAAAACTATTTGAAAATGATACCGACTAAATCAGTGTAAATTATAGTGTACCTTAATATGTCTAGAACATTTACAATAATTGTGTTTCTTAGTAATATTGGTACACGCTATTGTATTTCTTAAGTAATTTGTTTTCCTTTCAGTTTGTTCCTGGTCATGGTATGGACCGAACTGTTCCCTGTCATGTACAGACAGACACTGTAGTGGACAGTCACGTTGTAATAAGACTGATGGGAAATGTGAACCAGGTTGTCAGACACGATGGAAGGGTGTCGACTGTACAGGTATATATACCTTGATGTGCAGCTAAATCCTTTTACGGGGCGGGACGTAGCCCAGTGCTAAAGGGCTCGCTTGATGCGCGATCGGTTTTGGATCGATTCCCGTCGGTGGTCCCATTGGGCTATTTCTCGTTCCAGCCAGTGCACCACGACTGGTATAACAAAGGCCGTGGTATGTACTATCCTGTCTGTGGGATGGTGCATATAAAAGATCCCTTGCTGCTAATCGAAAAGAGTAGCCTATGAAGCTCCTGACAGCGGGTTTGATCTCTCTATATATTTGTGTGGTCCTTAACCATATGTCTGACGCCATATAACCATAAATAAAATGTGTTGAGTTCGTCGTTAAATAAAACATTTCCTAAATCCTTTTAATTGAAAGCTATGCACAAAGGTAGCCAGGATTTTATATTAGGGGGCCACCCACATTGTGGGGCCAAACACATTATATACGAGTCATGTTATATGGCGACAGGAACATATATAACGTGATGGGGAAAAGAGCATTTTGATTGGGGAGAGCATTGCCGCATGGCCCCCGTCTGGCTGCGCCAGTGGTTCTATGGTTATGTTAATGAACAGAGTTTATGTGAAATAATTTGATAGTCTATTTAGGGTACATTTTGGAATTGTGGCCACTAATCCTTTGCAGTATATCATAAATTAATAATATAGACCAACAGTGGTCGAAATGAGTGAATGCAACGTATTTCAATCCTCAGAGTTCCGCTTTGGATACCATAATTTATCCTATTGCTTCTTGTTTCTGTTTCAAATAGGTTAGTCTCTGTTTTCAGTAGCATATATTAAACTTCTCTTTTATTTCAGTTTTCAAAATATGTTTCTTACACTGCAAAATACAAGTTAATTTAGTAGGCCTGCATGAATTACAGATTTGGTCAATCAAAGGAGAAATGCATAGTTTTCGTGTAAATAAAGAACAACACTTTAAACTATCTGGTTAACTGGGGATTTTTTTTGGTAAGTACATGTATACATCGTTTTATCCACACCACATTACATATTAGCTATGATGTGTTTATATTCTGGGGCGTAGCCAGAGAGGAAAAAACGCCGAGGAAAAACCCAGACCTGTAAAATAAATATCAGTGTCATGGGAAAAATAAAATAAATCTGGAAAAATTACGCTTGCCCCGACTGCCTCGTGCTAGCTACGCCATTGATATTGATGATAAAACATATATTAGCCAAAACTGGTAGTTCCTGTAAATATCATACTTTTTTATCATGAACATTTATATAATTAATTTTGGAATTTACATTGTATATGTACACCGAAAATGTAAGTATTTAGACCATATTGTTTAGTAATAGATCTTGAAGTTTAAAATACCAAGTCATGCATAGTTGTTTCAGAATGTAATGACAGATATGGCGCAGACTGTAGTCTAGACTAGGATGAGGCACTGTAAGAACAACAACTCCCCTTGTGATTCCCGGACTGGAGAGTGTGTTGGAGGATGTAAACCTGGATGGATCAATACGACCTGTACTCAACGTAAGAATATATTTAGATTTAAATAAGTGGCATTTTTAGTGAGTGTTATGATTATTGACACTTTGATAATTAACTCAAGCGGAAAATGTTGTCAAGGAATTATTTTTGACTGTATTGTTCCGATTTTCATTTTTTATTACTGAAGATTGAAATTGAAATTTACCATTTTGTTCATAAATACGTTTGGATAACCATCTTGGCAATATCATAATAATGTTATGACTATCCAAAACCCACGCCGAAGCTTAAGTCTTATGTCTATTATCCATCTGTTGATGTCAATACGATGGCGTAGATATATTCTAGCCAAGGAGCTAAACGACTGCTTTAAAGTACATTTTAATTTTCTTGTAACAGCTTCAGTTATAATCAATGTATAGTATAATATAAATCGTCATTAAATGTTTGTACTGATGCCTGTTCCTTTGTCAGTATGATTAGGTACTTTTAACTGTGGAGGCAGAATAAAAAAGAGGCTTCAAATAGGATTTCCTTCTACCCGAGAGAGTAAAAGTTTATTCTGGTGGAGATATACTTTAAAAAATATGTGAGGTGTCACCATAGGTTATTAAGAGGTAAGGGGATACAAATTTGAAGAAACAAGTAAATTTTCAATTCTTCATAAATATTATCTCTACAGTTATACTTTGTGGGATCATCTATAAACACAGAAACCACATAGCATTAGCTAAACAAACACACACACACACACACATTTTCAAAGCTGACCTCCACTGGAATATGACGCAACACGTCATACTAAATGGAAACTCATATTGGTCACAATTCAGTGTTGTTTGTGTTCATAAGTAATCCCATATAAAAGGTATGTCTGTGCAGATAATATTTGTAAAGAAAAATGAAAATTTACTGTTTTCGTCAAATCTGTACCCCTTAGCATTCAATGACCACTGGTGACACGCACATACTTTTCAAGGCGACCTCCACTAGACCACATCATCCTACATGGAATAGCCATGGTGGTAGCTTTGACTCTCTCTATGATATAACGATATCCTATTTGAAACGACGTTTTTGGATCGAAACATTAGCTGAACTGAGACAAGTGATGTTAAAGTTCATATTTGGAATTGAATACTAAGCAAATCGAAATTTTAATGCTACAGTTTGGCAAATTTAGTGTGTTGTGTGTGTTTATAACTAATTACATATACAAAGTATGATTTTGAAGATAATATTTATGAAGAAAATGAAAATTAACGGGTTTATTTTTCTTCTAATCAGTACCCACTTGATCTGTAATGACCACTAATGAACCTAGACAAAATTTCCATGGGTACCCCCCCCCCCCCCCCCCCCCCCCCCCCCACACACACACACTGGAATATGATGCAGCGTATCATCTGATATGGAATAGCCATGGTTGTCGCTTTGACACTCTCAGATAGAACGAAATCCTAACAATGTGGACTCTGCCTCCAGACTATTATAATGCTAATATCATTCCACTGTTAGGCAAAATTATTATTCTTAGATTGATAACAGAACTGTTCCTAGTGAAAACAGGTAGAGTAACATGTTTTGGATTTTTATAAAATATATTTTCCATGGCAATATTACAATATATATAATATAGTGTGTCTATGTTTGTACGTGTGTGTGCGTGCGTGCGTGCGTGCGTGTGTGTGTGTGTTCGGTCGTTTTTATCTTGTATGTCTTATTTAATTGCAGAATGTGCTCAAGGTCACTATGGCGATGGATGTACAAATCGATGTGCAGATAGAAAATGCTATACTAATGGAACGTGTGATTTTCAAACAGGCCGGTGTTTTGGTGGATGTCAAGCTGGGTGGGAAGGAGAATCGTGCACTAGTAGTACGTAGGCCTATACACCATTCTCCACTGTTAATGTGCATAGTTTTAGTATGACCTGATGTACTTCTTATTTCATAGACATACTCAATGTCACGACTATCATCAACGCCGTACTGTACACAATTTGTTTTATTTTGTTCGTGTGTTTTTGGGTTTATTTATTGTTTGTCTTCGTGTTGTTCAGAATGTAACGATGGAAAATATGGTATGAACTGTAATGCTACTTGTGGAGAATGTGCAAACGAAATATGCGACAGAGTTACTGGGAATTGCACAGACGGTTGTAGTGATGGATTTGAAGGGCACCTGTGCAAGGAACGTACGTATTTTATTAAATAATTCACTTAGATTGACACCAACTTTGCAATATTATGAAAATACACTTTGAGATTAGCAACGTACGTGCACACATGCAGTTTTCTATAGATTTTCGTCAGGGGAAAATGTTACTTGTCTGGGAAACTGAACGTGTGATATCCCAGGAATAACGCACATCCAGACACTTTCTGTTTACTTTCTTAAAATCTTATATATCTGAGTCGTATACCTATTTGTTCGCTTCTTTGATTAATGTAAATGGAACGCTTTCCATGATTTTCAGGTTAGTGTTCCTTCTCTTGAAGACCTTCTTGCAGATATTCTGCCTATTGGTTTTAAAATTATGAATGAGCCCGACATACGATATATTATTAGATCAGCTGGGATGATGAATCACATGATAACTGTTTTATACCTCTCCTACTAAGTTTATAGTTTATAATAATGGAAAGAACTTTATCATAACATATCATAACCTTTAGAACATATTACCTTAACCATAGTCTCTCGCATGTATCGTCAAGTTATTTATTTTGTTGGAATCTTTCCAATGATACAAATTTAAAGTCCACCATGTCAACTTCAATAGCTTCATTTTGAGTAAGATTATTGCTGGAACACCAGCATACATTTTGAATATGTGATACTGGTTGATGTAGTCACTACAGAAAACGGCTCAGATAAGTGAAGACCAAACGTTTGTTTTCCTTAACGACACCACTAGAACACATTGATTTATTAATCATCAGTTATTGGATGTGAAACGTTTGGTAATTTTGACCTGTAGTCTTAGATAGGAAACCCGCTACATCTTTTTTAGTAGTAGCAAGAGATCTTTTATATGCCCCACCCCACATACAGGATAAGTGAAGACCAATGCGAGCTTCGGCAATATATAATACTTTGATGAAGAAAACATCAAAAAGAGTTATCTTATTATTGACGTGTGAAACAATTTGAATGGTCATTTAGATGTCATAGCGTAATGGCGACATAATCTTTCGTCCTTCAGATTCACAGACGTATTCTGTTTAGGAGAAATGCTGGCATCACATTCCTTTGGCTTGTTCCAGATTTTAGAGTCAAAGTCATGATTTATAAGCTCGGTGATGCAGTCTAGTGCTTGTTCGGTTCATATCAAGCGAATAAGTAGACAAATTTGTGGAAAACTGCACTAGAAGTGTGATATGCCAGGGACATATGGCGTTCAGTCCCTAACGTAAGTCACATTTTTCATCTAAAAAAAGACTATAGAAAACTACATGTGGACACTTACTCTGCTTATTTCAAAATGGACTATGATAACGTTAGGATACAAATTGCGAAACATTTGTTGGACTGGTTTAAATAAATGAATGATTCTGCTTATATTTCAAGTAATTCATGATTTTGTCAATCTGTTGCCGAAGACAGCTAGTGATATTGGGCAGCCGTCTTGGATTATGGTGCAGGGAAATGTCAGAATGTACCTCCAGTAATATATTTAGGTATCCTAAAAGCATAAATAGTGTTATATTACAAGCTATATGTTTTTTCAAATTTGCTTACTTGTGTCCGCCAAATCGTAATTTATGCCCCCATCGTGGATTTCTGCTATAATGGGCATTCGAAAGCGGTTATCTACCACGACAAGGAGCCAAATGAACACGAAATTCTATAAATGAAATATTACAGCAACATAATCATCATATAGTGAACAATCCACATTTACATGTACTGTACCGAGGGGTAAGGAGGCTATACAACTTTAGTGGGTATATACAGGTGGGTTAGCATACAAACTATTCAAAGTGTTAAGTTTTCACATAACTATTAAAGATAATCCCATATTTTGAGATCATACAGTTTATCAAAAGTCTTTTTTTTCAATTAACATCTCCCACTACTTATTCACATTTGGTGATTTTGAAAACGACAGCTTAAATCCTGCTTAGTTGTAATAACGAGGAGTTTCAAACTATTAGCACTGTCGAATATATCTTAGATTTAGATTGCATTATATTTTTTGCTCTGGGAATATATTTTCAGTTTGACCACAAAAAGCCAGCGATTCGACAACCGTAGTTTCCTCAGCGGTTATGGGAGTACTATCCATAATTGTGATTATACAGTTTGTCGTTATTATCAGGTAAATAATTATAAAGACCCTGTCAGCGTAATCATTTCTTAACACATAAAATGAAACAAGGGAACAATGTTGCTATAGTTTTGTCAAACCATGTATTAAATGAAACTCTGGATGTCAGGTACCATATGTCAAATATAACAAGACATGTACACAAAAAATCAATGCACTCAACATTAGCTATAAAACATAGGCATAGCAATGTAACATAGAATGACTATTTGTTAAACAACATAAGACTGTTTTTGGTGTCTAGCGTATGGTTATTTTGACAACTGTTCGTGATAAAGAGAGGAGAGGGGATAACCAGCAACTATGGTCCTTCGATATCTACTTACCCATAGTCAAGGAATGGGAAACCCAGACTCCATAGGTAGACTCAATGCTCTTCGGGCGAGCGTTCTACCAATAATGCATAGGCCTATCCCGCCCTAACATACAGCTGTACAAACAAAGCGGTGTGATGATGACATTAACTAGTAGGATGTCTCTCCTTTGTTAAATTTTGTCCAGTTGTAGTTGTGTTTCAATATTATATTCTAGTGTGTAGGATCTTTGGTCTTTGAAAATGTATGCACAATTCAGAAATGTTGATATATTATATCCACATAAAGCCCTAGTTGAATAATTTAGCATGTTTAAAGAGTGTGGATGGTATGCTATAATGATTCTGCTAACACTTAAACTAAAACAATTTAATTAATAATTTTGTATGTTCGTTCAGCATATAGATTTGTTCACAATCAGTAATCGTGTTTAACTTTGGTTAACTATGGATTAGAAGCAAAAACATAACTTATCTGTGCTATTCCAATACAAAGCCTTAATGCAGATACTAAAAGGTGACAGTTCTATTATAAAATTGACTCCATTTGATGTAATGTGCGTGTGTGTCTCTGTGTGTCATCATCACAGTGTCCGTACAAATGCACCCATTCATCGTTGAAAACTGAAAAATATAATGTTACATTACTACTGTTTCTTGATTATATGAGTAGTACCCAGGCTACTAGATGCACGTTTCCTATTTGAGAACAATAAAACATGCATATATGTTTTTCTGCTATTAAATGAATCGCAATTCTTTTTTTTAGATACATTCTAATAGTTAGAAAATTGCGTGCATCGAGTGGGCCTAGTGTCTCGTTTTCAAATAAACCTAGCACTAGAACGACGACCACGACTTCCTCGGTCTATGAAGTTGTTGACGGTGAAACCAATGTTCGTTCTCCGCCAGTTGAACGTGTTGTTAAAACTCAAAATGGCCAGACCAATGGTGCGCAACATGATTACGTAAACTCGTCACATCCGGCAGAACGCAGCGAGGAGAATGACAATCATTATGACAGGCTGGATGTTGCTGTTATTGGTGAAGGATCTCCGTACAGTACGATAGAGGTCTAAGATACACTATGTAACCAAGTTTAGCAAAGTATAGCCAAATATCAACAGCTGATATTTCAGAAGAAATGTACACATTAAAACAGGTGGACTATATTGACCTGACATATATAATTGTATATGCTGTTTTAAATAACCTGTTGTTTCTAGATATATTGTTAAAGGTACATTCCTGAGTTTGCTGCAATTTTTAAGATATTATCGACTAAAAGAGACTTTTTAACGATTGTAATTGCATACCAAATATATGTTTTTGCATAGAATATTAGTGGATGTATATTAAACGTGTTTCTGATCGTTCTAATATTTGTACAGGTTAAATTTCATTTTATTTCCTAAAAGAAATACAGTTTGGGCTTCTTACAAATATTAAGACGACCAGAAACACATTGAATATACACCAGACACTGATATTCTAAAGAAGAAAATATGCATATAAGTTTAATCATAGAAATATTGTATTAGTCGAAAACATCTTACAATGTAGCAAACTCGGGAATTAAAATATTTTTTTCTCTTTTTGTTATCTTGACTGTTATTGTTATTATTATTATTATTATTATTATTATTATTGTTATTATTATTTTGTTGTTGTTATTATTATTTTATTGTAAACATTAAATCTTCACTTACTCGCAGTTAATGAATGTGCACCATTTCTGGCGTATTTGAGTGGATATGGACCTGTCAAATTAATCACCTATATTTTCAGAAATACAATGAATTTCTTGTTTAAATTAGTCGACTAGCAATCAAATAGGAGATACGATATATCGTCGGCTAGTTGCGTATTTCACAGCGTGTTGCGTCATGGTGCGCTTCTGTAATTTCACTCCCAAAGTTGAATGGAGTTACAAGATATGCAGACCCGTTCACCCTTAGAGCGAACAATGCGTACTTACGACAATACTCGGTTACTGTCTGATTACTTCAGACACTTATGAACAGGGTCCCGATGTCTACGCCATCCATTCATTTATCCACACATGAACATATTTAATCAGTCATTTATTTTTATATCCGTCTATCTCTCTGTGTGTCTTATCTGTCAGTTTTCATGTAATGTTAGTTTACTGTCTGCTATGATTAGTAAAAACTCTCCATTTTAAAATGTTAGGGTGTATTGTATTATATGCATTGTCTGTTTCATTTTAATGTGCAAACATTTTAATAAATACAGTTTAATAAAACAGGTGTTTCTTGTTGTTTAATAATGATGTGCTACATAGTCTACTTCTTAGAGTAACAGGAAGGATTGCTTTTATGTGTAGGTATAAAAGGAAGAAAGGAAATGTGTTAATTTACGACGCATTCAACACATTTTATTTACGGTTATATGGCGTCGGACATATGGTTAAGGACCACACAGATGTAGAGAGAGGAAACTCGCTGTCGCCACTCCATGGGCTACTCTTTTCGATTAGAGCAAGGGATCTTTTATATGCACCATCTCACAGACAGGATAGTACATACCACGGCCTTTGTTAAACCAGTTGTGGAGCACTGGCTGGAACGAGAGATAGCCCAATGGGCCCACCGACGGGGATCGTTCCTAAACCGACCGCGAATCAAGCGAGCGCTGTACCACTGTTCTACGTCCCGCCCCGTGTAGGTATAAACTACTAGTATTGTGTGATCTGACTTTGAACCACAAAACCGATATCATGATCAAAATCGTATCTCCAGGCAAGAGAAAGTTGAAGGGGCATTGACGAGGTTATGATTGTTTCCACGAATCATCAGGCCCTTCATCTACAGGATGACTGCCACGTCAAAGGACTACGTCCGTACATCATGTGTTGGACGACTGAACCCACAAATGTGATTACGATAACGGTCTGTCGTTCAGATTTAAAAAACGTGTGCTATTGCATCTGTTTTAATGTTTTTTTGTGCTTCTGCTCATGTGCGTTTCAAGGATTTTCCTGGGCACGTGTGTCGGCGCTCATTTTGTAATAAACGACCCATTTTGTAATATGTACCCATTTTGTAATAAAAAGCCTACCCATTCTGTAATAAACATAGGTACTCATTCTGTAATAAAATAATTACCCATTTTGTAATTTAAAAAAATAGGTGCCCATTTTGTAATAAAAATTACCCATTCTGTAATAAATACTTTAAAACATTGGAATATGACTAGGGTATTAAATATATATTTACAAATTAAAATAATTTTAAACATTCGTTGACAGAGGGTCTTCCTGTGGTGCAAGACGACTAAGATCGATCCCACTTAGTAGATCTTACGTAGACCAGTTGACATTTCCCTGTTCCATCCAGTGCTCCACTACTGATATACAAAAATTAGGTATCTACTGGTGTTAATAGTCAATGCGGATGTGGCAAATATCTCCAGTAGTCTTTGTATGAACATTAAAAATAAAATAAAATAAAAATATGTCATATATAATTCGGCGATTATTTTAATTATCACGTCTTTATTTCAATGTCTGCTGAAAGGGACTTCCGACTAAGGTCTTTTTCTCAGAAAATTGATATTAATGTATGTTAATATACTCTCCACTTTCTAGTGAAACACCTAGGCAATACATTCTTTTCAAAGTTGTGTGATATCTGTATTATGTGACATCGCCCATTAGCTATTCAATGTTATATTTCTGTACAACAGAGCCAAAATGAAGTTATGGTAGCGTCAAGACGGTTTACAAGAATGAATCATTATACAGTGCATTGTATATAGCAACAGCAGTGCTGGACATCATCATGATCTATTATATCCCCAGCATATAGGAGAACTGTCACTCCCAATAATTTTTACCTTTTTTCTACAGCTACCGTAAATATTGGGACATCTAAATGCGTGCACATATTAATATCTCAAATAAGGAACTAAAGGTAGCAATCCACCAAATAGCGTCTCACCGGGTCAAAGTTCGAAGTGCACCCAACTTTTTACAGCACTAAATACTGTCACGCCTATCATAGGTACTATACATGACAGGACTTGGTGTCACATGGTGTTGTTTTATCTGACCAGTAAATTCATTTAATTTTATTTGAACTAATATCAGTTCTTAAAGCATGTCCAGGGTGCCGCTGAAATTAGGATGGAAAGTTTGGTGCGGAACTAGGGTAGTGAAAGTTGGCGACTGTTATCTCGAAAACTAGCAGCTTGACCCCTGATTTTCTCCACTTTTATTTAAAGGTGAAGGATTGTAGTATTTATATCCATGGTTTATAAGTTGATTGAAAGGTTCCTTATAGCAGCTATAGCGATATAAGTTACTAGCGTCGTATATGGGATTTATATGGTGTAATGCGCCCTGTATTTGACACCAGCCTCGGTGGCGCAGTGGCTAAGTCACCGGACATAACGTTGGTAGGTACATCTCGGTACCGACTCCAACCCAGCGAATTTGTGAGGCCACAACACCCTCTTTGCTCTCACTAACACACTCGTTAACAACAAAGCACTGTCCTGGGCAGGCACTCCAGTTAGATGAAGTGTGTGCCCAGAACAGCGTGCTTGACCCTAACTGGATATAACGTTATTGACAAAAATATTGCACTAAATTTATAGAGGAAGAAGTCCCTCTGAAATAGGTCCAGTTTGCTTTTATGATGTTGACTGCATATCTTCTCCCCATCTACGTTACAACTGAGACGTTTTGCATCATCAGGCTATGGTAAGAGTTCCACCGAGTGTGGAGGGTATATCGTGTTAATTACTTGTGAACTATTCGTTATACGTGATGGTACGAGTTATTTCAGCCATTACGTAATGATGTCTTTAACCTTGATTACTAATTTAACGAAATATGCTTTAAATCACAACCGAATTATTGATTCATTTTAAAATTAAAAACCAAGTTGTTGGCCAAACTGGCATCGTATTTAACAATACAGTACATCCCACCTAAAATTTAAAAAAAAGAGTTAAAATCACAATCGATTTATATAAGAACTTAACTATGGATGGAAAAAGGAAATTTACGTCATCTACTTAGGGGACCCAATTGAGACTCTTCGCACGCAATGTGGACTGAAAGAGAAATGGTCGTAGTAGCCTTCTATAACTCTTCAGAGCTGCGGATTCAAACTGGTGGGAACCGATATTGACATACGAACTCAGTACCTACTAGGTATACATACTCTGCCACAAAACCTGGTGTTACTGATTAACACCACCAGTAGCTGTTAGAATCGCACCCGGAAGAAAACACTGCAGTGCATATAGATGTAAGTGAAGCTTGGTTGCACAGAAACTCCCATAATGTTTCAGTGCGTCTTGTTTCAATGTGATCAGTGCATTTTGGTGACCAGGAAGATTGCGTGATGAGTAATACTACACTGTACCAACACAAGTATTCTGCACAACAGTGTCAAGTGTGGGTGTGGGTGTACATACATACATTAATACATATATACATACATAGCTGGTGTAACTAATGCCCTGCTATGCACTATTTTGTCTGTGGGATGTTCCATATAAAACAATATATTTCTGGTAAGCGAAAAGCGTAACCCATGTAGTGGCATTAGTGAGTGTGTTCTCTCATTATCTGTGTGGTCCTTAACGTAGATCACATATATTGGGTGCGTCGTTAGATTAAACCTTTGTTTTCATTCATTCATCCATCCATCCATCCATCCTTCCATCCATCCATCCATCCATCCATCCATCCATCCATCAATCAATCATTCATTCATTCATTGTTGTTGCTTTTTTAAATAAATAAAATGTCAGTAGTGTAGGTAACAAAACGTACCAAACAAATATTCTATCAGGCGTGTACGGATGAAAGATAGTCAAATATTTGTGTTGTGTGAAAAACGAATTGTTATGTACTCTCTTTCTAATCTAAAGCGGTGAAATGAGATTTTATTCCTAGTCCTAAAAATAACGCAATTAATATCCAAAATAAGTAATGTTGTTGTAGTACTTCTGAACTGTGTGTTTTGGCTTGAATAATATGTTGTTAAACGAGTATCAGTCATTCTTTATTACCTCGTTTAAAGCAAGATAGCATCTATTGTTTCTGAATGATTATTCTTCCTGGTTCATACTGCATACAACATGGCTCAAAAGTGGACGCGTTTTACTTGTCTCGTTTCTATCTACTTACTTGTATATTCAGAAGTGACATTGTCGGAGTTTGGTAAGTCATGACTTTAATATTACTTCATGTGCATTAATAGTAAGTCATATACACGTAGTAATACTTGATATCTTGCACTTAAAAAGGTAAATAGTTAGTGTAAACCCATTTCTTTGTTGGGTTGTTATTAGTAGTGAGGCTACTCTTGTTGTTGTTTTGTTTTGTTTTGTTTCATTTTCCTTCTTTTTTTGTCTTTCTTTCTTTTTATTTTGTGTGGGGGTAGGGGTGGGTGTGTGTGGTATAGTAAAAATGCATAATATAAAATAAAATTGGAGTGAGATAAACTAATAAGTTGAATTGACGAAAATAAATAAAACATAATAAATAAAATACTAAAACATTATTTCTTCCGACAAGTTTACATATATCCCAAGTCTCCTAAACTACCCTTATAACACGTATTTAGCCGGTACCTGTCGAACAGAACATCAATTATCCATTCATTCATTTCAGGATATTTGTACTTCTACCCAATTACGGTTCAAGCACGCTGTATTTGACAATTCCTCAGCCAGAAAACATCTCTAACCCTGAAGAAGAGTTTAGTTGTTTGTAGTTTAGTTTGTAGTCGGTGTAGAAGCCTCACCCCGTTCCTTACCCCACTCAGTTGGCCCGTGTACCCATTCTAGAATGGAGCCGTACCTTAATATGAACTCCTGTCCTAACAACAATGTAATGGAGCTTCAATCTCATGAATACATTTTAAAATAGGTAACCTTTTAGAATATCTCCTGTGTCGTTTAGTTGTACCCGCTATCTACGTCACTTGAACCACACTGCCTTACTCTCCATTTTTAAACCGAGAAGGGGGCTTCCGTTTATCCAGGGAGGGGCACAACGTTTAGAAAGAAGCTCACAGCACTGACCATATTGAAAAGCACAGTATTGGCATTACAATGCATGGCATTACTATCCCAAACGACCACACCGAAGAAGGTACTGCATGTCCCCCTCTAAACACAAATCAATTCATTATATACATATGCTACTCATTAGATAATTCGGGACACTTCGATGTTCGAAGGGTGTGCGTACCCCTACCACCTCCTGGGTCTACGCCTGAAAGTATTTAAAACAAAAACAGCCACAGCAAATAGATAAACGGGAAACAAACCTCAACAATATGGCGACAGACGTATATTTTTCATGAAGACATTCACAATATTTTTTTTTTTTAAATTTTCGTTTCAGTTTAAAATACAGTCTTCAAAAAAGTAGGGGAACCTGAAATATTAATGTTAATATCAACTATTAGACCGAACATACGTTTTGACTACAGACATCCTAGTAAAGAACGTTCAGGTCTGTTTATCAACACACCGAAACACATTCCATAGTTTCCACGTGCATCACGCAGTTGCCCCGAACACGTACGTGGAGTATCGTTCTTGATTTTGACCATTTCCAGGAAGGTCGATTAATCACTGTGGAACATTATTTCTGTCAATCCTTTTCATTATGTTGATCATACAGTTGTTATTGTTTTGTTTTTAGTAATTTTTATTGTTTGAATTTGCGATTTACTGAGAAAGAAAACGTCAACTTTCAAATTTCATTTCTGACCCCGATCTTCCTTCAAGATATTTTGTGGTCATAAAACCTACTGTAATAAATACTGAACTACCGGTTGTAACGTTTACCCAATTAATTCACTATTATCATATATCCATTCCCCATACCTAATATGCCTTACAATTTTGGCAATTGTAAATTCTTACTAGAGTTCCCCTAAAGCATATTGATTTAATAATCATCCGACCCCATACAGCCGTGCAGGGGTGTAACATTATCTTTGAGAATGGCCAATACAGCACAAAATTGAAGTTTTGAGTAAAATTCAGTGTCCGTAAAATTCTGTGATATTTGTGTTTTTGCACAGTTCTTTACACTGTTTTTGTTTAAGTCTTGAATTTTTATATTGATGTTGATCATCACTTTATTTATTTGCATTACCATAGTTTGACACCCAATAGCCGATGTATTGTTCGTGATGGGGTGTCGTTAAACATTCATTCATTCATTCATTCATTCATTCCATACTGCCGTAAATAAAATATGTTGAGTGCATCGTTAAATAAAACATATCCTATCCTTCCTTCCATCTGCTGTTGGATGTCTAACATTTGGTAATTTTGACATCTAATCTTAGAGAGGAATCGGGTGCATATGCAGAGGGAGAGTATTGGAGGTCGAAACCCTTACTTGCCCAAGCTTAAAAAAAATTGAAATGTATTTTTGGGGGGGAGCATGGCCCCATATAAACTTCGCTTAACACAGTCTATAACCCCAGCCCCGCTGAAATCCCTGCACACGCGCCTTGGAAACCCGCTACATTTGTTTTAGCAAGGGATTGTTTATATGTACCATCCCATAGACAGGATATCACATACCATGGTATTTTTGTATACCCGCCGATGGGGATCGATCCTAGACTGACCGCGCATTTCCAAGAAACACCTTTTTAGGTCTAAGTAATGAATAAAAATAACATATAGTCTTGAAAAATGTTACGTAAATCGAACACAGTATTCTCTTCCTCTACCCCTAGAGCGTTACGTAATTAGTAACACCCCCTTAAATGTAACGCGTATGCCAACAGCTGGCTACTGTCAAAATTTCAAGGCAAATCCCCCACTCACCGACCCCTGGAAAGGCGTTGTACCATACCTCTATGGATATAAATATGTTTTGGAGATATGAGACGACCCCTCAATCAAGACAGTTAAATTTGTTCAAAAATTGCGAAATTTCACGTGATGTCTTGTTGGGGAATTCTATACTTGTGATAAGCCAATGAAAACCGAGATCGGTACGAGCCCGTCAAAAGTGTTCCACTTTCAAAACCATGGCTTTGTTGTTGACCTGGATAAGCCAGCGTAGTGAAACCAATGTGGAGTGCGGCGTCATATATGCACCAAACGTAATTGGATTTTCTGTTCTATATGCTTAAATAATAAAAAATATTCCAGGGAATGTAGTTTTAATACAGTAAAAAAAGGTTTAATTTGGAAGATAGCCCGGTAGCTCCCGTGGCTACGCCACTGCATTGAGTCGATACAATTCGCTCTGGATCGGAGCCGGTACGGTGATGCGAACCCAGTACCAGCTACGCCTGAAGTCCGATGATTTAATCACCAAACCACCAAGACCGGTTTAGTAAGTGTTCTTGTCTTCGTATTTTGCATTAAAGCGACGTCACACTCTACGAGTTCCACGTATTATAGTAGCCACGAGAATAGCCGATTGTTACTTGACAGCATAATTATGATTTCATCGGTTGTTACATAATATATGCAATGAGTTATTCTCGTACGGAGCGCTCATATTGTGGGGTGTCTCCTTTAGTCCACGATGTTACCATAATGCTTTTATGGTGAGGCAAGGCTGCACGATTAGCCGCAATGTGTTTCATTGTGTTACGTATGCTTTGTTTGAGTAGCCCACTTATTTCGAGACCAGGAAGTAGAATCGGAAATACCGCGCAATGGCAGCATAACAAAATATATCATTTAACATATTTATTCTTTTTAATCAATTTATGTCTGTACCAGCTCTACCAAACGTTTATGGTGGCTGGATGGGGACATTTCTTTTAGCTGTGTATATATGTTATATGTGTGTGGTATGCAAGTGTGTGAGTGTAAGTGTATTGCTCGGTATTGTCTTTTAATTTTGGCTTTGTTTTTGTTTTTTTACTTATTATTATTTTGGGGGGTTTTCTCTCTCCTTTTATTTTTTTTATTATTATTATTAATTTTTTTTTTTTATTTTTTTTTTTTATTATTAATTTTTTTTTTAAATTATTATTTTAAAATAAATTGTATAGGTTTACGGCATGCTCGCCGTTTCATATTTATGTATATTAATTTTTATCCATATGTGCGTAGGCGGTTCCCTCCCAACCCTCACGATACACCTACACTTTTCATTTAACTACACCTGTATATAAAACAAAACAAGAAAAACAAACCAAAGTTATGAATAATATTATGAATTTTTATTGCCTAACTTAAACTGAAATCCGGACGGTATTTCCGTTGTTTCTCTTATATTAGCTGGGCACGTGTTCGCATTTGGAGAAGGGCACGACTGCGTGATCGTTACCAACACTTTCCATCATGTTCACGCTTGCGATGTTCGGTTGCAACGCATTGTCTTTTTAATCCTTCAACACTTGACTAAAACCTTTAGGTATCCATATAAACTACGTCCCTCAGTTTTAATATAGTATTCCGAAACCAGTACAACCCTAACACACACTGATAAAACTACACCAAACTGCATTTGCAGGTGCGACACGAACAACTGAAATAGACGCTTTCACTGCTTTACTACTTTCTAGTTATTGATTTTATTAGCCATAAAACTAATATAATTATTCACTCGACTTTAAGTGGGGTATAAGTGAGTTATACCCACACTTACTCGGTGTATCGGTGAATATCTCAACCGTTTTGGTCATGAGAACCACGACCAAAACTTTACGGATATTCACCGATACACCTCGTAAAATGTGGGTATAACTATTACATATACAGAGTAAATCAACACTTTGCAAATCATCTTAGATGTTTTCCACGTGAACGTAACTTTCAATGAGTGAGATAAATACTTAAGAATAATTAAGGAGCCACTAGAGGTCAAGTGGTATACACTAGACTGGTTTATTGCTGTCTGCATTGCCGGCCTCAGTGGCGTAGTGGTTAGGCCATCGGAAAGATGCTCAGTCTGTTGAGGTGATTTTTCACACTGTCAATTATTTTTGTCTTGCTACGGGTACAAAAGTAAATATTGAAAAATCAGAAGTACTTTGTCTTGGTAAAGCCGCCGAAAAAGATTTGTCATTTAACATTCCAGTTGCTGTTAATAAAGATTGTGTTCAAATTCTTGGCATTTATTTAGGTCCAAATAAAGCTTTGTGCGAAAGATTGAATTGGAAAATAAAAATTGAAAATTTAATTCAATGATTAACATGTGGAAACAAAGAAAACTTACATTAAATGGTAAAGCGACAGTGTGGAATACCTTATTAACTTCTAGATTATGGTATATAATTAGTGCAATTCATGTTTCTAGGTGGGTTGAACAAGAAATTCAGAAGTTGTTTTGTAAATTTATGTGGGATGATAAAGTACCATTAATAAAATATTCAACTATTATTGGGAATAAAGGTTCAGGTGGGCTTAATATTCAAGATATGTCTTTAAAGAAAATGGCTTTTCGTATTAAATTATAAAAAAAATATTTTAATAATGATTTCAGTTCTGTTTGGAAACATACAATGTCTGAATTTCTTGGTAAATACATGAATATGAACTTATCTTTTAATATATTTAATATAGTTTTTGATAAACCTGCTTTGGCTAACATTAAACCTTTTTATGCTGATGTTTTGTTGGCATGGGATGACATTTCAAATCGTGACCGCTTTAATTCTTTTATTGAAAGTGGTATTATAACGGTGGCTGATATTGCATATGAAGTTGTACCAGGATTTTTACCGGTATCAGCAATTGTCGAAATTATTAAAGAAAAACATCCTGATATGTCAGCAGCAGAGATTTATACTGCGTATAATGTAATTATGAACTCTCTTCCTGATGAATGGAAACAGCTTATTGTAAATAATATTAAAAGTTCATCACAAGTTAAAGATTTGTTTTTGATTAATAATAATGAAACTATAAATGTAAGTAAATTTACTGTTAAATTAATATATTCTATCTTAATTTCCCAACATTTTAATGCACCTTCTTGTTTAGAAAAATGGCATGACTCGGGTTTTGTCATAGACTGGAAGCCAGTTTGGAAAATTATACATCATTGTGATAAGACTTCTGAATTTGTTGACTTAGATTTTAAGATAGCACATAACATTATATTCACATATTCTAAATTATTTAAATACGGTAAAGTAGCTTCTAGGCAATGTCCTGTATGTTTTAAACAAGAAAAAGATGTGTGTCATTTATTTTTGTATTGTGATGAACTTTATGATTTAATTTCTATTTTTCATGAAATATGTATTTATATGTTTAAAGATAATGTTTTTTCTTTAGAATTGTTAAAACAATTATTGCTTTTTGGGTGTTATTTCAAAATAGAAAAATGCTCAAATAAATTCATCAATGCTTTGCTGTCAATATACAGAATATCAGTTTTCAAAAGACGTTTAATAGCGGAATCAAGAGGGGTAAATATTAATATTGTTAAGTTTTTTTAAGCATTATATGCGTCAGTACTTCCTAATACTTTTAAATCAATATCGCTTTAAAAATAGATTTTCTGTATTTATTAATAAATATATTAAAAATAATATTTTTCTTGATCTAAATAATGATGAATTAGTTTTTATATACCCACTTGAAAACTGATATTTATATTTAGTATTTCTCTTTAAAATTTCACATTATAACATCAATATTCCTCAATTTTCTTTTAATGTTTGCGTGTGTTTGTGTTTGTGTGCGTGTGTGTGTGCGTGTGCGCGCGTGTGTGTGTGTGTGTGTGTTTGTGATAAATGTGTGAGTGGTTCTATGTGAGAGTGGTTCTATGTGAGAGTATATGTGTGAATCTTTTTATTTTTTTTTAAATTTTTGTATATGTGCAATATTGACGTTCATGAATAAAAAGATTAAAAAAAAAAAAAAAAGGCCATCGTCCTACAGGCTGGTAGGTACTGGGTTCGGATCCCAGTCGAGGCATGGGATTTTTAATCCAGATACTGATTCCAAACCCTGAGTGAGTGCTCCGCAAGGCTCAATGGGTAGGTGTAAACTACTTGCACCGACCAGTGATCCATAACTAGTTCAACAAAGGCCATGGTTTGTGTTATCCTGCCTGTGGGAAGTGCAAATAAAAGATCCCTTGCTGCTAATCGGAAAGAGTAGCCCATGTAATGGCGACAGCGGGTTTCCTCTCAAAATCTGTGTGATCCTTAACCATATGTCTGACGCCATATAACCGTAAATAAAATGTGTTGAGTGCGTCGTTAAATAAAACATTTTTTTTCTTTCTTTTTTTGCTATCGGCATTAGTGTGACGTGTAAATACTGTGTATGAAGGGAGTTTGTGGATGGGGTGTTTCAGATGTACGATTACACTTGCATTTGTTCGAGTTCCGTAGAGTTGTTGTATTGTCCCTTAAGTTATATTCGTACATTAATGCTAATATTGGAATGATAGGCAGAAAATCAGTTTGTTCGTATACTAATGGTGTGTAAATGTCATCGTTTAAATATAAAGTATTATTAATTATTATTATATAATCTTCAAAAAAAAAGTAGGGGAACTCTAATAAGAATTTACAATTGCCAAAATTGTAAGGTATATTAGCTGTGGGGAATGGTAATAGTGAATTAATTGGGCAAACATTACAACCGGTAGTTCAATATTACAGTAGGTTTTATGACCACCAACGATCTTGAAGGACGATTGGGATCAGAAGTAAAATTTGAAAGTTGACGGGTTTATTATCAGTAAAAATGACTAAAAACTAAACAATAACAACTGTATGATCAACAGAATGAAAACGATTGACAGAAATAATGTTCCACAGTGATTAATGAACCTTCCTTGAAATTGTCAAAATCGAGAACGAAACCCCTGGCACGTGTACGGGGCAACTGCATGATGCACGTGCAAACTATGGGATGTGTTTCAGTGTGTTGATAAACAGACCAGGGCCCCGTTCCACAAAGCGAGCTTAGCCCTAAGATCACCGTAAGTGCATGTCACGGGGATCCTATAATACCCGTAACTGAATAAAACACGATTATCCAAATATCTCTCCTAACTGTATATCTATTAGATCTCTCTGTATCGGGCAGGCTACTACCCGAGTGGCCCGGCTCTAGGAGTAATCAGAGATAAGATCTGATAGATATATATATATGTGTGTGTGTGTGTGTGTGTGTGTGTGTGTGTGTAGCCCGTTTAGTTGACTAGAAAACACAACAAAACACAAAACACTTTGGAATCTGTATTAACTCTAACGCTGACAAATGTACTTGCTGCAGTAGTTAATTAACAACAACAATATAATAACAACCCAGAGCTAATAACTTAATTAGTTAATCACTAGGTGTCTAGTTTACACAATATTATAATCACTTCACCGTGATACAACACACACACGTGTGATAATTGAGAAACGCTGCCAGGGGAACTTAATTAATAAAGGAATTACAACTCTATTCCTAACTGGTTAATTTTTAATTAACCCTTAAATACTCATTCAGTAACCTTGTAACACAAAATTAATACTGGTACATATCACAATAAAGACAATAACCTAACGTTTACCTAGGTCCTCTAGGATGACCGGCTAAGCTTTATCTTACCAAATACTCGTATAAAAATACAGTGAAGCCTACAATTTACTTCGTCAGATTACCGGAGACACTGTCTAAAGAATATTGGTACTGAACTAATATAGTTCGTTCAGTTGGACCACGTCCGTTCCCCTGGATACTTCCAATGTTTCTCTCCGATATATCTAAAATCCTATCTATTTATTCAAAAATCTCAGACTAGTCCGGAGACAGCAAATATCGCCTGGGGGCACAACGCGGTACCTCACCTATCATGTGATATTTCCACAACTCCCAGGGACGGTATATTTTCTTAGATGGCCAGACAGACCGTCGCCAGTTCGTTAGAAATACCCCGGTCGTAAACCGAACTACCGGAGGTATTACGTAACCACTGGTCTAAGTGTATATTGGGACGCAGGACTACCACCATCGTGCGGGGGTATTACGTAACCAAGCTGCACACGGCCCTCTAAAACAATTAACATCGCCACAGGCGAAAAGATAAGACCATGTTCCGTCACAGTGCATATATTAGCTGTGCAGTTACGGTGATCTTAGGGCTCTGATGCCTGTGGTCGAAACGTATGTTCGGTCTAATAGTTGATATTAACATTAATATTTCAGGTTTCCCTACTTGTTCCGAAGAGTATATATTGATATGAATTTTTTTTTTTTTTTTTAACGACGCACTCAACACATTTTATTTACGGTTATATGGCGTCAGACATATGGTTAAGGACGACACAGATTTTGAGAGGAAACCCGCTGTCGCCACTACATGGGCTACTCTTTCCGATTAGCAGCAAGGGATCTTTTATTTGCACTTCCCCCAGGCAGGATAGCACAAACCATGGCCTTTGTTGAACCAGTTATGGATCACTGGTCGGTGCAAGTGGTTTACACCTACCCATTGAGCCTTGCGGAGCACTCACTCAGGGTTTGGAGTCGGTATTTAGATTAAAAATCCCATGCCTCGACTGGGATCCGAAGCCAGTACCTACCAGCCTGTAGACCGATGGCCTAACCACGACGCCACCGAGGCCGGTACATATATTGATATGTGCAATTTTGTTTTGTTGCCTATATTGCTACATAATCTAATTTTTACTGTTACTTAGGTAATAAACGTTGAACATCAATCAAACCACCACCATAAAACATACACATACACACAACACATAATATATACATACACAATACGCACACATATAAATATAGTTAGATGAAACATGTAAAAGGAGATTATTTCTTATAATTAGTTTTAAATACATATATACTGTACACTTGTTTTCTTATATCATTTTATATATACACATACACACAACACACACATAGGTACGCACAACACACATATACACAACACATACGCACTTGTATGCACACACATACACACACACACACACACACACACACACACATCATGGAGTAATCAATAGTCGTGTACATTAAAATGTTTATGAGCTCAATTAGCTCATTAACACTGTTTGTGATGCTGTCAGATATTGGGCTGAAAAACATTCAAAATAGCTGACTACAAGAGTGGTATGTTGGTATGAACATTTAAGAACATTTGTGATATGATTCAGAAAAAAGTAAATGTTAGGTTTAGATTGTTGATACGTTTAGTTAGCATGTTTTGTAAATTACGGAAATAAAATATAGGTGCAAATTGTAAATAATTGTATCAAATAATAAAATTCAAGATACCGGACTATTGATCAAACAGTTCATCAGTAAGAACGCGTTTTGTCATTATTCAACTATTAGCATCCACACACACCGAACAACTAATATAAGGCGTGAATAGATAAATGAATGGATGAATGAGTGAGTGAGTTATAGAATGAATGTATAAATAAAAGAATGAATGAATTCAAGCACAGAACATGGTGACGGTATTTCACAAAACGGTCTCAGTGGGTTTTTTTTATACTACAGTCCTCAGATTCACTCTCAACTGACATAACTTGTGGATCTACACGTGTAACAAAAGCATCTGGTGCATCCCTTTGTATACATTGCCCTACATTTGCATGCTGCTGTGCAATGTTTTCCAATGTCAAAACATGAGCACTTTGAAGCACATGAAAACGGTCGACTGGTGTACACCAGGATGTTAATCAATTTTGCATCAGTTAAAGTGTGTTTCATCAGTTTGGGTAAACCATACCCATCAAGCGTGTTCTCGAAATCACATATGATGGGATCATCATGCATGGTGGTTTATTGCTATGTCAAAAAGCAGAGGCGTCATTGCAGTCTGCATGTGTGCGTGTCGTCAGCTGTTGGCCATTTCTTTGCAAATACACTTTTCGTATAGACTATGTCACACTGTAGACTGTTTACAAATGTGCAGTCAGCGTTACTGTACAGGGCCAAACAAATCTGGTGGTTGCCACTTTCATTCCTCAAACAATATTTCCAGTGTTCTCAGGCTGGGAATTACTAAACCTGCATAATTTCTTCATCAATATGCCGACTGGTATATCAAAGGCCGTGGTATGTACTATCCTGTCTGTGGGATGATGCATATAGCCTTGCTACTAATCGAAAAATGTAGCGGCTTTCCTATCTAAGTCTATATGTAAAAAATTACCAAATGTTAAACATCCAATAGCCGATGATTAATAAATCAGTGTGCTGTAAGCGGTGTCGTTAAACAAAACAAACAAACTCTCTCATCATTACTTAGCGCTTTTAGTAACATCAGAAAGAGCTCACAGTGTTGTAGCCAGTTGGTCAGTTTACAGAACACATGATGCAGTACTGCTTTCTCTTTAGTTGGTCATACATAACAAGTATTGATGTATACCACATATGACTGACATATCGTTCTTTTTTTCATTACTGTAAGTTACTATACTTCGATAATACAGACGCAACACGAGAACAACACTGTGTGGACTGCTTATTACAATGTGCTGTGTTCATTTTCCTGCAGTAAATGTTGTATAAAGCAAAGTCTGATGTCAGCCTAATTCGTGATTGCAATATATTGACTTCACAACTGCCACCTCATATTGCAATATTTACTTGTCTTGTCGTGTCCAACACTAAGCCATAGTATTTTCGTAACGGTCAGACTGATACCTAGATATCTGACAATGTACTCTGTGTAGACATTTACGGACGTAGCCTAATATTATAACTGGAATGAGGGAAATGCTATTATATCTCCTCATATAAGTCAGAAATATATGTCTGGGTTACACCAGCGCATTCTATATATATATATATATATATATATATATATATATATATATATATCAGGTAAGGAATAAGCAATACAGTGTCATTAATTGGCTGTGACACGGAACATTTTTTAAATTTAACAATGATAAAGTTGACCAGTTGCAGTTAATTACAAACTTAAGAACACAAGGGATATTATTTTACGAAGAAAAGTTGGCGGCCACAAATGTTTTGAATCCCGTTTCTTCAATACGATATTGTCAAGTAGTAAGAAAAGTGTGCTTGCAACGAAGCTATATAAAATGAAGATATATCTTTAACCTACACTGGTCAGCAGTAATGACTACCGACTGATGACGTCGTGAGACATCACCACACCCAAACTTGAGTTTGGAAATCCCGCCTAGTTTGGCTTTAGAAAGAAGAAATGCTTTATGGTTATGTGGTACCCAAGCTAATGAACCAGTTTAATCTTACCCAGAATTGCTGTACAACCTGGTGTGAAAGTGACAGCCAATTTATCATGCTTCAAAGTGATCATGTTTTGACAGTGGACAACCAATTACCACATCAGGCAAGAAATGTGCAAGGTGAATATAATGTGTTTGGAGATGATAGTGAGATGACACCGACAAAGTACCAGATGATAACTAGCATGTGGATATGAGGACGGTAGTATGCACAGCACTATGTTCTCATTTTATATATTACCCTCAGGGGTTTCGTACTATGGATTTGTTAACCATTCATTCATTCATTCATTCATTCATTCATTCATTCATTCATTCATTCGTTCATTAATTCATTCAGTCATTTATGGTTTGGTATTGTAGTTATGATAACGTATGATTGCTAATAGCTGTATAATGACAACAATGCTTACTCAATGAGCAGTGATTTGATCAATGGTATAGCATATGTAGTTGATATTGATTTTTTCATTTTAGACGAACATTTACAATTTAAGGTTACGTTTTGTTTTACAATTATTTAAAACATGGTAACTAAACTTACCAACCAACCATCAAAACTTAATATATTTTTTTTCCAACATAAAATATTACATTTTCATACCTAAAAACAGTCATTTATCTGACAGTATTATAAACAGTTTCAATGAACTCGTTGACTCCATAAATATCAGTTTTGACACCCAAGATCACAGTACTATGTGTTGTAGATCTAAAGATATACAATTGTATGGCCTCAGACCACAATTAATTTCACTGTTTTCTCATGTAGCTTCAGTGGCTGTAGCACTTTTATTAATTTCACCAGGCCTTATTGTGTTCTCTGCAATTGAAATATAGCAGTTGGCAGGAATATGAGGTGTTTTTTTTGGGGTTTTTTTTCAATTTAATTTAAATTGATACATTTTCAAAAAATAAATCCCACAAAGGTCTCTTTTTTTTTTTTAAATTTAAACTTTAAAACCGTAAATTTTTTGATACTGCACACAGTCAACATATGCCATTTACAAATTAGGACTGCTCGAGTGTCATTCTGGTGAGGATAATTAGCAAGGTGTCTGCACACCATAACAGGTCACACCTGAATGCAGAGGAAATGGTACCAGCCTGCAAAGATACAGTACAGAATATACAGCGAACAAAAAAAGCTGTCAACTGCCACTGCATTGAACTGTTTTAATGTATCAGAATTGAAGGTCACATAACACATGAACTGATATATATAAGGGTGGACATGCATACCACAATAAGTATTTCACTGTTTTATACACTACTAGTCACATCCATGGAAGGCAATACAAGACGTAACCCACAGTTCAAGAAGGGACATGTACCTTGGAATAAGGGTAAAACTCTGCTGCATGAACATGCAAGTCCAGAATCTCACCCTGAGAAGTTGCGACCAGTAGTCCGGATGAATATAGACGAGTTCACCTTGGTCTCGAAGTCGAGTTCCACTTCAGCCACCATATCCACTCCAGATTGAGAAGGTGCGTCACAGCCAGTCCGCCTGCTACGTCCCATTACGAGTACATGTACTGCGTCTGAAATGAAAGAAGAACAACAGTGTAAAGACAAAGAAGGCATGAGAATAATGGACAATGACAGAATGGTAGATGCATGGAATGCAGCTTTCAGATACCACTCAACAGTTTCCTGAAATGCAAATATTAAAAGAGCTTAAGTGGGGTCTTTGTTGGAAAAGCACACTACACTGTGTGAAATGTGACTTCACTGCTCCTGAAAGCAAATTGCACAATAAGATGAAGACAAATAAACCTGGCCCAAATGCAGAGAAAACTAATGTGGGTCTTGCTATCGGTCTCCAAGATACTCCCGTCGGCAATACGAGAGCAAGAGTGATATTGGCAAGCATGGACATTCCACCACCGTGTCGGAGCAGCATGCAGAGACCATCATACAAGGTATTAACGGCTGTAACAGATCTAAATGAAAAAGATATGGCACAAAAAGTTGAGCTACTGAAAGACATTAACATGAAACGTGATGAAATTAACATGGCCATGGATGGGAGATACAACTCCACGACAATAACAAGTCGGAAGAAACCGGACCAGAATGCATCACAAGCTATAGGACTTGCGTGTGAAACAATGACTGAAATAAAATTCATTGTAAGTGCCTGCTTCCAGAATAAACTTTGTTGGACCGGAGCCTGGTTAAGAAACAAAGGTATTCATGTGACGTGTCCCGGTGGTCATCCTGACTGCACAGTAAACTTGCCGCCATTTGCTCCGCTGTCAGAATACGAGATGGGAAAATATATCGGAACAGACTTGGCTCTACAAGGTATTCTCATAAAATACGTCACAACAGATGGAGATTCCAGATCACCTGCTGGAGTTGATAGTGCTTTGAAACTTCTAGATCCAATGTGGAAAGTGCAGCGGCTAGCTGATCAAACCCACTTAGGTCAGAGTCAGTTTCGTAAGTGTTACAACGCTAACTTCAGTCCCGACATGTTTACTGGGTCCACCCGTGAACAAAAGCGTGAAGCACTGAAGGTATTCAGCCAGGATATGAAAGCAAGGCGCAGTTTAATTCTTAAAGAACTGATGAAACTACACACTGGTGATATCAGTATACTGAAACGAAACTTACCAAAGGTCCTGCAATCGACAATTTCGTGCTACGGTGGTGACTGTTCAAAGTGTTTGCGGTACTCAGTCATCTGCAGTGGAGGAATAACAAACAACTGGTGGCACCGATCCATGTTCCTGGGTACACACAGAATCACAGAGCTGAATATGAATGAAAATGACAAAATGTCAGTACTGGAACTTCTGAAGATTAAACTAAGTATTTCAGCTGTAGAGCAAATAAAACTGTATACAGACACACAGAAATGTGAGGCTGCGAACCGTTTTCTCAGTGTTTCCTTACCTAAGAATGTGAACTATTCACGATCGATGACTGGGAGAGCTGCATCCACCACCCACAGGCCGAACAACGCCCTGGGAACATCGACGATAGAAAAGTGCAAGTACTGTGGCATCGAACTGTCAGCTCTGGTGAGGCGTTCATTGCATCAGATGGACAAAGAGTCGGACTATCAAACAAGATATCAAAACAATCTACAGGTGGTTAAAAGGCACTTAGTCCAGCAAGGGAGTAAAATTAGAGATCACCTACAATGTAGACATTTGCACAGAGATCAATAAGCTGACTACAAGAAAGGATTATTAGATATTGACAGTCAAAGAGCAGACAACTCCTGTGACCAAAGTTATTCAAAGTAATTTTTGTCACAAACTTTCAAGTAATACATATAATATAGGAACTATCAGTTTGCATGATAGCATTTCTGCTGTGGACATGAACCCTAGACATTGAAGATTGACTTTAAACAATAAAAAACAGTAATGTGAATAAATGTATGCTTTTGAATAAATGTATTATGTGGAATTTATATGTGATTTTATGACAAGTGTTTTCTTTAAATTAACCTTTGTTATTGTTTTACATTATTATATTTTATGCATTCTGAGATGCAAAAGGCAGGGGGGGGGGGGGGGGGCTCAGCAGATAAGTGATCTTTAAGCATACAAAGACGGTTATGGCACAGGTGACTGATGTCACTGCCATCTATGTCCATCTTCTTATTAAAGACCAGGACACTTAATCTGTGAGCATTTACTGTACGATGCTGGCCTGTGATTGGTGATTTGAATTTAATAGCACCATATCCATTTGGTCGGTGTGTGTGTGTGGGGGGGGGGGGGGGGGAATTCCATATTATACATTCACCATTTGGCCCAGGGTCACATTTTGAAAAAAAATATCCTCTGGTATTTTTGAAAAAAACCCCTCCATTTTGACTTATTCAATTAGCCTTAATACTCAAAGTGAGGCTGTCATTGGGTGTAGGGATACATTCTGATTGAAAAGAATGACCTATGACCTGATAGGGGTACAATGCAGGTCAAACTGATAAGTTTCAGATTTCCACCTATCTTGACAATTAGCATGTACATTTTGAGTCCAGTAACTGTCATAGTTACCTCACAATTAGGTATCAAAGTGTGTCACCCTGTGTCAAACATCATTGAAGAAATCCTCCATATTGACTTACTTAACCTTAACCTTCAAAGTGAGGCTACCACAGGGTGTAGAAATACATTATGATTGAAAAGAATGACCTATGACCTGATAGGGGTACAATGCAGGCTGAATCATGTCATAATTTGTGAAATTACAAATTTTGAAAATATAAATATAATAAAATTTAATTTAATTAAACAAATATATATATATTCATAACCCAAACTGATTAGTTTTAAATTTCCACATATCTTGACAATTAGCATGTACATTGTGAGTCCTGTAACTGTCATAGTTACCTCACAATTAGGCCCCTGCGTGTGCTGTAACCTCACCGTGGTGCAAGGGTGTAACATTCTCTTTGAGAATGGCCAATACAGCACAAAATTGAAGTTTTGAGTAGAATTCAGTATCCGTAAAATTCTGTGATATTTGTGTTTTTGCACAGTTCTTTACACTGTTTTTGTTTAAGTCTTTGAATTTTTATATTGATGTTAATCATCACTTTATTTATTTGCATTACCATAGTTTGACACCCAATAGCCGATGTATTTTTCGTGCTGGGGTGTCATTAAACATTCATTCATTCATTCACAATTAGGTATCAAAGTGTGTCACCCTGTGTCAAACATCCTACTATATCAGGCCTCAGACCACAATTAATTTCACTATGTTTTCTCATGTAGCCCCAGTGGCTGTAGCACTTTTATTAATTTCACCAGGCCATTAGCATTTCACAGGAAACATTACCTTCCTGGGCCCAATGAACACTCAAAAGGACGACCTCTGTTGTCCAGCTCTTTTCCGCGTTATATCAATGTAAACAAACATAGTAGTAAGTTAATTTTCATTTTATTTCCTAAAAAATCCAGTTTGGGCTTCTTACAAATATTAAGACGACCAGAAACACTTTGAATATACAGACACTGATATTCTAAACAAGAAAATATATTTAATAGGTAAGTTTAATCGTAGAAATATTTTATTAGTCGGAAACATCTTACAAATTACAATGCAGCAAACTCAGGAATGTCCCTTTAAGTAGGAATGTACATTTATGCTATTAAAATCTATTTGCATTTTAGTTCTGTTGACTATATTGTTTCAGTACATTTATGCTATTAAGATCTATTTGCAATTTAGTTCCGTTGACTATATTGTTTCATAATCTCGTGTTTACGGAATGAATGAATGAATGAATGTTTAGCCACACCCCAGCACGAAAAATACATCGGCTATTGGGTGTCAAACTATGGTAAACGGGAAAAACTAAAGTGATGATCAACATCAATATAAAAAATCAACAGATAAATAAAAACACAGTGTAAAGGACTGTGTTAAAATACAAATATCACAGATAGATATAATTTAAATTTAGAATAAAACTCAGTATCACGTAAAAATTGCAATAAAAGTTATGGATGGAATCAAAAGGATTCCATCACAGTTCGTGGTCCAAATATATCTGTTCGATTTTGTTTCAGAAACTGACACTCCACCAAAATGTGACGCACAGTCACAGTACACTGACAGTGCTCACACTGAGGTGGAGGATCTTTATTTAAGATAAATGAATGGGTCATGTAATTATGACCGATGCGGGCACGACACAACACTATTTCATCCTTCCTGCACTGTCTATAGGAGGACTGCCACTCTCCCAAGACTGGCTTGATAGCATGAAGCTTGTTCGCAACCTCAGCGTCCCAATCACGTTGCCAAGTCGAAAAGATAAATTTGTTGATATTATTTTTAAAATCAATATAAGGTACACCAAGCATGAGGCAAATCCAAAGCAGACTTGGCAGCTGAATCTGCCTTTTCATTACTCCTGATGCCAACATGGCTGGGCACCCAACAAAATACAACATCCTTTTTGGCAATATATAAAAAGACGCACATTCGTATCACCATCCCAATTAAGGGATGGTCCAGCTTCATATTGCGCAAAGCTTGGAGACACGAAAGTGAGTCAGTAAAAATAATAAACTTGGATGCTATGGAAGCTTTGATTTCTTCTAAGGCTTTAATGACTGCTCAAACTTCAGCACTAAAAATTGATGCCGAGTTAGGCAGTCTCGTGGAAATGATAGTGCCTGATGGAAAAACTGTAGCACAAGCCACAGAATGCCCATCCCGTGATCCATCTGTATACACAGGAATGTAATCACGGTACTTGTCCTGAATTTCCATGAAAAACTGTTTATACACAACAGCATCTGTACGATCTTTCTTCAGATGTGAAAGATCAAACACAATTTTAGGTGGTGTAATACACCATGGTGGTAAAACAAAATATGAAGGAGTTTCCAAAGTGTCTGACAAACCAATGTTGGAAAGCGACAAAAAGTGCTTAATACGAAGACCAATTGTACGAATAGCATTTAGCCTTGCATCAAACAACTTCATATATTTGTTGTCAAACACCGCATCATGTGTTGGATGTGTTGGTAAAGATTCAATCTTGGCAGCACACTGCAGAGAAAGCTTGGCACGTCTAGCACCCAAACAAGGTTCGTGTGTATCAACATACAAGCTCTCTACAGGAGATGTCCTGAACGCACCAAGACAAAGCCTAAGTCCCTGGTTGTCTATAGGATCTAACATCTGCAAGTAAGACTTGCGTGCCGACCCATACACAATGCATCCATAATCAAGTTTTGACCTCACAAGAGATCGATACAGACGGAGCACAACCTTGCGGTCTGCTCCCCATTCTGTATTACCAATAACTTTTAAACTATTAAGAGCTTTTAAGCCCTTCTTTTTTACATATTTAAGATGGGGTACAAAAGATAGCTTCCTGTCAAATATAACCCCCAGAAATTTAGTTTCCTCCACAACCGGAATTGGATTTTTGTCCAAAAACAACTGTGGATCTAAGTGGTGACCTCTTTTCTGGCAGATATGCATACACACCGTTTTTGAGTTTGAGAATCTAAAGCCATTGTCAGTTGTCCATTGATGAAGTTTATTCAAACAAAGCTGCAACTTATGTTCAATGATACTCATATTAGACTATCTATAGCAAATCTGAAAATCATCGACATATAACGAGCAATCCACACCAGGTGTTAAACACTGGGTGATGCTGTTTATTTTCATAGAAAATAAAGTTACAGACAGGATACTACCTTGAGGTACACCCATCTCCTGTGGATGAATGTCGGACAAAGTCGACTCTTACCGGACTTCAAAAGATCTATCTCTTAAAAATTGAGATATAAAAACAGGAAGTCGACCTCTTAGGCCCATGCCATGGAGGTCGTTTAAAATCCCATACTTCCACGTGGTATCGTAATCCTTCTCCAAATAAAAAACCCCCATTGAAACCAAGTGCTGATTATGGACGAAAGCTTCCCTACAAAGATGATCAACCGTGCTACGTCTAGATCTGAACCCACATTGCACGTTAGTAAGAAATTTCGTTTTTACAGTTACTCAGTTATTAGTCCCCTGCCGGTCCAGCCAGAGGGGACACTTAAGTGTCATCTCCGTTCTACTATGTGTCTTTCTATCTGTATGTATGTCTGTTTGTCAGTTCGTCTGTCTCGTATTTTTTTTTTCAAAAGCCATGCGATATTAAGGTGAACTTGTGTGTATAGCTTTCGTATGTACTCTTACATATCAAGTCTGACGTTTTATGACAAATTACCCTTGAGCTTAGGCAATACGAACATTTGTTTTCCGCTTCTTCTTTTTTCACAATACCATGTGCTATTAAGCTGAACCTTTGTGTATAGCTTTATCTTGTACTGTTACAGACTTTCATGTCAATTTACTATTATTTCACACCGTTATGCCTCTTAAATTCATTAGATACGAAAATTTGTTGGGCCCGATTGTGGACATGTATTGCTCTAGACGTACTCTCAGAATGCTGGTTAAACTTTGAATCAATCAAATGAAAATCAACTTTGAGTTGATTGTTTGATATGCATTACGAACAAGGTCGTTTTATAATCGCAGTAATATGAGCATGAATGATGTTTTCTCTTTTAATAAGAATATACAAATAAGTATTAGTTATTTCGATTTTTGAATTGTGTGTATTGTAGCTACTGATTCAATGTTTTCAATAATATGCTTAGTTAGTCTCCCTGATTAAGTCGCGACGATGCAATATGTCCAGTACTCACAGACCTCCGAGTTATCATGTAAATGGATAAATGGATATTTAACCACACCCCAGGACATCGGCTACTGTGTGTAATCAGAAGATCCCTTGCTGATAATGAAACAAAGGTTTCCTCTGAAGACTGGGTGTCTGAATTATTAAATCTAATAGCCGATTATTAATAAATCAATGTGCTCTAGTGGCACTGCCGTAGGAAGCAAGAGGATGGGGGGGCACTTTGTAGCAGCAGCGATGGTTTATATATATTTATATGTGTGTGTCTATGTGTGTGTGTGCGCGCAACCCTCCACCCACCCACCCACCCCCCCCCACCCCCACCCCCCACACACACACACAGACATACGTTTTGACACCTTCCTATGCCCGTGAGTGGTTAAACAAAACCAAAACCAAATTTTAACTTTTCGTCCTTTTAGGGTTATACTACCAAATCAAATTCCATAGACGACAATAGTAACATATGCGACTAAAACTCCTACCTGCAGCGTATCAATCGACATAAACACCACGGATATATACTACCACCCTTCACCCTTAAATTGAATAAGAAACAAATAGGAGGTCAAGCTTCTCATTCAGAGATAGATGAAATAGAATTGCATACATTTTTTGGCCGAGATGAAACACACCCACATTTATCACCAATCAGAGGACTTGTGGTGTTAACGTGTTGAGTGCACCGCGAACTTTGACCAAGCCGGAAGTTATTTGGTTTAGTACTACCTATATACTATTGTTTCACTATTATATTCAAATCTATTTTTTATTTATTTTTATTTTTTGGGGGGGGTCTTAATTGTTTACTTTTTTGATAATTTGCAAGCTTTTGTTTTGATATGTTTGTCAACTGTATCTTTAAGTGCATTATGTTGCTAGTGTACATAGACCAGTAGCAGGTCTATATTTATTTAACGTTTCTTTTTAGTGAACGTAGCTCGAGATAAGTTATCATACCAGAGTTCGTATTCGAGTGGATATGAACAACACGCGTCTAGAGCTACTGATGGTGTAACCAAACAAGCTGGATACAACTTTATTCATACCGATACAGGACAGACGTACACCTGGTGGGAAGTGGATTTAGAAAAAACATACTTTATTCACGAAGTCAAAATTTACTTCAGAACTGACTGTAAGTAAAGGATGCTTATCACTAACATGATGTTTCTTTTTATACAATTTCACAATGGTATGTCAGATGTCAGCATATCCATAGAACTTGCCCGTTTTATAGACATTACCTAAGAAGAATTAAGCAAACTTTTGAGAGCTGAACATTCTGCATAGCCATTTACTGTAAACAGTTGCGTGTTTTTTGTTGTTGTTGTAGTTGGGGGTGGGGGGGGGGGGGGGGGGGGGGGGGGTGTTGTTGGTGTTTTTGTTTTGTTTGGGGGTGTTTGGGTTTGTTTTGTTTTTTTCTCTCTCTTTTTAAAAATTATTATGATGTTCCCAAGCCAAGGCTGGGAAACCTATTATTTTTTGTCTATTGGGTCACCTTGCAAGAAAAAAAGTCTAGGACAATTTAGCTGAAATTTGGTAGTTAGTTGGGTACTTCGGGGGATTGATTGTATTAAAAAATGATGTGTAATGGTTATGAGCATTGGCCTTAATCGCAAATTTTGTTGTTGTTTTGTATTAAAAAATATTTGTGTGCCGTCTGTTTTGTCCTTTGGTAAGAAACGTTATGGGCCCATAAAGTACAACTTGGCAGATAGTTAGGCCAACCAGGGGGATTGATTGTCATACGATTTGATGTGTATTAGTTATGTGTATTGGCCTCTGTAGCGAACTTCGTATTGTATGTCAGATTCTATGAATTTTACAAGTAAAAACTCTTGAAATTCTAGAAGTAATTTCTACTGTCTGTCTACATAAAAGTGTTGTAATATTCAATTAATCCGTTGTTTACTTCCGGGGGAATTGGTATTTCTAATGTTAAGTCCGGCCCTTTTTCGGGCAGTTTGTTTCATTTTTCAAACACGAAAATCAGTGTAAGTCGAGAAGTTTTTAAGTTTACACCACTTTTATTTTTACTGTTGTAATCTACTCTTTAGAGCGTAATAAACTGTCGATTTATATTTGTTTTATTTTTGAAAGTTTTCACATGGGAGTTTGCAAATGAAAATTGCAAATATCTCAAGAGACTGTATCTTTAAATCTTTTAATATGACAGAAATAAAATGTATATGTTATAATTTACCATTTACAGCTTTATTAACGTTTAAAATACGAAAGAAGTGCAATGTTAGTTGTTTATATGGCAAGACAATAGCCTAAACAAAATACATCCTGCACGCGTGGCTACTTTCGAGGTGTCGAGATACACTGGACAATAGGTCAGCTATTTGTGTAACAGGTTAGCCATAGTCCCGTTCTTAAAGGAATAGAAAATTCAAATATGAGTATCAGGTTTTATGTGGGTGTGGTTTAAAGTATTATCATTGTTTATAAATTACGTTCTGGGACGATATGGATTAAATTTGGTAGTTGGTTAGGTGACAGTGTGTGTGTATATGCGGGTTGGGGGGGGGGGTAATTATTGATGTTATTAGATAATATTAGTAAGTCTGAGTAATAGGTGGCGGCGTGTGTGCGTATATGGGTTGTGAGGTGTGTGTGTGTATGTGTGTGGATGTGTGTGTGTGGATGGGTGGGGTAATTATTGTTGTAATTAAATAGTGTATAATTATGTCTGAAAAATTAACAGCTATTATAGCTTGGAAAACCATCATTATCGCTTGCGGTTATATTTATCATTTTTATTAATTCTTCTTTTCCTTGGTTTGGTTTTTCAGGATCAACTTTAAAATGTACTCTAAATGTGTTGTGCTTTTCCCATTGAAACCTTTAATAATTAACATTATGTTTTTAATCGTGAACTCGATGCTATAAGTATTGCCTATACGAGTGTTAGGGGCTGTCTGGTCAGTACTGGTTGAATGACTGGAGCACGCTAAGCTGTATTGTTTTGTGTTGTATGTTATGGATAAAAAAAAACACGCATTACAGCATAGCGTTTTACTATTCGTCGTATCGCGCTCAACTCGTTCCATCCAGTACTACTAAAACACCAAGCAACTCCAACCAGAACAGAACACCGGCGCTCTCCATCAGGCCTGATGTGTATCTCTGCACAAAATGTTCTACAAAAAATCGTTAATCAATTATCAAGGTTGTGATGGTACCGAAAGAAATGTTGAGGACAATTCAACTGTAGAGGTGAATGCAGTTGTTATGGAGCATAATCATGAGACAAATGTAATATTCAAAAGGAATGACATATTTAAGACGGTATCAACGTTAACGCGTTTAGTTGTTCTAAATTTCGACAAATTAATATACATGTTTGTTAAATATTAATTTTATGTTGACATATGAGAATGTGGGTAAATATGTCACACGACTCACCTAATTCGTCTCCCAGTGAGGATACTATTTTTTTGTTATTATCAGAGGGAGGAAGGTTTTATTTAACGACGCATAAGACATTTTAATTACTATTATATGGCGTCGGACATATGATTAAGAAAACCCGCTGCCGCCATGCAATGGGTTACTCTTTCCGATTAGCAGCAAGGGATATTTTATATGGAGCATCCCACACACAGGATAGTTCGGCCTTTGTTACACCAGTTGTGGAACACTGGCTGGAACCAGAAATGAGCTACGTTCCGCCCCTCTGTTAGTATCGTCCACAGAAAAATAAACACAATCAAGGTTGGGATTTTCAATAGTTGTTACAAAATTATTAATATAATATCTTGAAACGAGCAGTTGATTTACAATTTGAGGAATAAGACGTTTGGGGCCACATTAGAGTTTACCATATGTACAAGCTAATTAGACTTTTAAGGAAATGAAATATTTTTTTTCTTCTAAATGTTGATGGTACCCAATAATTTCTGATAATATACAATATCAAACGTCGACTGTTTTAAACTAACCCCTCCCATTATCATAACGTAAAGAGTGTATTAGTGTATCTGAGGTTAAAGCTTAGTTGCGACGGGTTTTGCCAGTTATTTAGTAGAAAGGGTACATGTAATAAACTAATCAGTAGTTTTATCTCATCAGATAAGTTGAGAAGAAACGGTGTCCAGGTGTACACAAGGGAGAGAACGTCTAACACTGGGCGTCTGTGTGGTACTGTCACTGGTAGACGAGACGGATCAGACATTCCTGATGTGGTGACCATTACCTGCGACGTCAACGCGAGATATGTGACAATCTACCAAGGAACCAATAATGGTGACTCTACAGCCTTGGACTTCCTGGAAGTTGAAGTCTATGGTAATATTCCACGTTTTGCTTGCTGATTTAATTAATATATTGAGTAAACAAATAAGACACGCTTCCCCAAACGCATTATGGTTCTGGTCAATAATTTTAAGCCTAAGTTTGTTTATATTTGTTCCTAAAGTTACTTATAAATCCTATTCCATATTTTCTTGTGTTAAATGCACATACAAACAAACACAAACGTCAAAATAAATCATACAAAATTCATCATCCAAAGTGCTCAAAGATTAGTTATTACAATTATAAACAAACATCTTTCTCATATCAATATCTAAACGTATATGAGTCCTGAAGCTACGAGCAAGTCAGTATAGCTTGTTTCGTTATCAATTCATTGTTTTGTGTAATGTATACCACCTTTCTTTAATATTTACTGCAAATTTGTATGCACAAACTACATGAAGTCATTATACAAAAATGTATGCATTTTTATATATATATATATATATATATATATATATATATATATATATATATATATATATATATATATATATATATATATATATATATATATATATATATATATATATATATATATATATATATATATGTATATATATATATATATATATATATATATATATATATATATATATATATATATATATATATATATATATATATATATATACATATATATATATATATATATATATATATATATATATATATATATATATATATATATATATATATATATATATATATATATATATATATATATATATATATATATATATATATATACATATATATATATATATACATATATATATACATATATATATATATATATATATATATATATATATATATATATATGTATATATGTATATGTATGAACTAACAACTAGGTCGGAGTATAACAGATTCTGCAGTAAGAGGTCTGGTGAACTCTCCACTTCCTCAGCATTGTTTTGTTTTCATTTGGGACCTCTTGTGATTCAGTCAGTTTTTAAGTATGAAGTAATAAATAATGTTCATACTTTTTTGGACGATGTAACACTTACCCCTCCCATATGTACGGACCTGAAAATCCCTAATATGATTGATTCATTGTACGTACAATTGTATAGTATACATTATATATGATTTTATTTTATATGTAACGTTGATTGAATAGCAAATTATGTATCATTGCACGTGATATTGTAGCAATATGTAATCAACAGAAAATACAAAATGAGAAGGGTATATTTATTATTTGGCATGCCGTATATTACTTTTTTAGTGTAAACCATGGTTAAAACATATGTGCCTACACACGATTAGTATATAGAGAGATTATTATACGAGCTTATGTTTTGTAGTTTTTATGAAACGAGCGAGAGCGAGGGTAATACATGCATCCTGATAAGAGTGTCATAAAATCAGTACAATCCACATACGATTGTAAGAATGTTTTATTATTCACAATATTATTTTTAGGAGTAACAAGGACCATGTCAAAATGTTTCAACCATCACTAGAAAGAGATGATGAAATGACGTAATTTTCAGAAATTACATCCTTTTTGTAAGCGATTACACAGAGCTAAGACTGGGGAAGCCACATGATGTTATGATGTCGTTTCCCACATTTACGTCATTTGTTATTCCCGTGAAATCATTATGACATACTTGTGTCATACTGGTTATATTTTCCTGTATATCGTTAACTATGCGGATAATACATTGTAATATATCCAGGGAGAATTCCAGTGGGAGTCAGCAACAGCCGATGCTGGGCCCATTCTTTTGAAGCAATCTTAGACTACGAAATCGTAAAAACATTGTAAACTGGGACGTTGCGCACGGTATTGCTGGCAGTGGGGTTCGAATTACGTGGTTTGCTTTTCAAACATAGGAAATATGTGCATTCTTCGACTGACAAACGTCGTATTTTGACGTGTAAATTTACAGATGGTCTCCTTTGTGTCAAACATCATTGTTTTAAAATGCACGCGAAAATGTGCCAGGCGTCTCTACTGACATCACATGATTTTAGACTGATGAATGTTCAAAAACAACTGATGTATGTCCAAACAATGGCAGACAAGAATATTCAATTAAACGAAAATGATGTAAAAACAAATACATGTACAAAGGTTAGCTTGATGTGCATAATTTTAATAGCATCTACAATATGTTTATATTATTTTAAAGTGTTTTTTTCTCTATTATTAAGATGGCGTAAAATATAGTCATTAATATTAAATTTTGTTTTCAAGCCGTACATATTCCCAGGTCAAACAAAAATGTCCGAACACCACAAATAGATACTGAAAGTACCAAATTCGAAGTTTTAAGTGTGCTGGTGAAAATAAATGTGCTGCAGTTTTAGACCCGATATATATCGAGTTCTTTGTATTGGTGTCTCAATCAGTTATACACAGGGAGCGTATGTGCATTTGATCAAACAAAAACAATTTTCCCCAGATCAGAACAAAATGTTCGACATTAGAATTTTGACGCACCGCCCATAAGAACGCTATATATATCTACAACACAGCATAGAATGAATGAATGAATGAATGAATGAATGTTTAACGACACCCTAGCACGAAAAATGCATCGGCTATTGGGTGTCAAACTGTGGTAATGGAAAAACAACATAAAAATTCAATAGTCAAATAAAACACAGTGTAAAGAACTGTGAACAAAATATAAATACCACAAATAGATCAATTTAAAATTTAGAGTAAAAGTCAGTATCACGTAAATATTGTAAGATAATTTCTGGATGGAATCGAAATGATTCCATCACATTTCTTTGTCCAAATACATCTTTTCGAGTTGCTAACAAATGCTTACACTTCACCAAAATGTGTTGCACCGTCAGAAGACACTGACAGTGCTCACACTGAGGTGGAGGATCTTTCTTCAAGATAAATGAATGGGTCAAGTAAGTATGACCGATGCGGGAACGACACAAGACTACCTCATCCTTCCTGCACTGTTTATAGGAGGACTGCCACTCTCCCAAGACCGGCTTGATAGCATGAAGCTTATTCGCAACTGCACCGTCCCAATCATGTTGCCAAGTCGAAAAGATAAATTTGTTAATACTATATTTAAAATCAGTATACGGTACACCAACCCTGGCATAAGGCAAATCCAAAGCAGACTTTGCATCAGAATCTGCCTTTTCATTACCCCTGACAGCATAGAAGTCAACAGAAAACATGATTGGTTTTCAAATACATTAATACAAATATTGTGAACTCGGGCACTAAAGGTCTGATCTATGCTATACAAATATAAATTATATCTCATTTGATCGATTTTCAATCATAAGTCGGTAGCTACTAGCAGTCTGCTACGGCTTAATTCACATACATCGTAACAGAGGATTTTGTTCTTAATAATGAGCGAATGAACTATAGTTAATACATAAAAAACCGCATAAGTACATAAAATTTATATTAAAAAGAAATAAACGAAAAAAGATGTTCCATAATATATTAAATAAATATATGTATTTATATATTAAATACAAAATTATTTATTTTGCTTTCAATGTAACAAAAGTAACAAAAAGAAGAGAAAACTCAATAGCAACTCACAAAACGCAAACTATATACATGTAACTTTCAGGATTAAAATATACTTTAGAAACGTTTGAGCTGAATTAACATTGGTTTACATCGGCATAAAATTCCGCGTTCGATGGTGACTAGTTAAAAGAAATTACAGCATTCATAAAATGTGGTGGAAATATATATACATATTAAATGCATTAAAATTAGAAGTAAAGAAGAGCTGACACAACACCAAACAATCGAAGCGCTTAAAACACTGCCTATTTTGTCGACGTTTTTGACGTCATAAACTGGTAGCAATACTGTGGGTCACTCTACAGAAAGCATCACTTTTCAAAATATAAATTCAAGATAAAGCAATGAAACTATATGGAAACTAGATGAACAAAAAAAGAAAATATCATATCTGGCCACGCAGCACTGTAATGGGTCTGCACGTGTAGACACCTCTTACTCCGCGAAGAAGCACGCGATGTCATTGGTGTTACCGGGCAAGTGGAATAATTCAGGAATGTGATCCAACTGGGTTATAATGGTAAGAGCTCACATGGATGTGTTATTTGGGTATCCCTAATAACATATTTGGAATAGCTTTAGCATTAAAAACTATCCAAGTGTGTACTATTTCCATTTCCACACAAATATTCTATGTGTGACTTAAATTATACACTGTGGCAGTTTTGATTATTTAAAAATATGGAGTCCTTCATAATAAATGTCATCAAAGTCATACAGGTAAAGGCTATGCTTTTCTTAATAAACAATTTGAATTTAACGGCAGTTACAATATTCTAGAGTAAAAACAATGACAAAATTAGTAACACCAATGTTATCAAGACTGTATCCTTGAAGCACTATTATTCTTGAATATACCACTACTTTTAGCAAAAGTATGTAATTAATATTTCAATAGTTAGTATATTTCAACGTACAGCTATTAAAGACCTAAATTAGAATAATTGTGGGTTTCTGGGAACATTGATAAAAGATACATACGGCCAATCAGACAGTTTTAAAAATATACTAAATTCAGATACTGATTTTTTAGGTTCATTTATGTAGTTATTTTCGTATTTATATTAAGATTCAAATGCAGAATCAAGTATCCAGAAATATAACTTAGTTCAGGTCTATGTTCAATTATGCACCAGCAGTAGACCATAAAACAAAGGACTGTCAGTTGCAGATCTCCATATCTTTCTTTTAAATATTAATTTTATAATAAAATTGTGAACTATGAGCTGCATGGTTTCAATCTATTTTACTGTATATTTTGTGTTCCCCATAACGAGTAAAACGTGTTAATCATAGTTTTGCTTTCAGGTAAGCGCTAAACGACGATGCCTTATACATATGTGACGTCATTCTGATGTATTTAGTACATACACTATACAGCAAATCAAACAAATTATGTCACCATTCACTTTCTTTAATAATTTTTAAAGAAAGAATTCAATCTGTCCAGGCAGCGTTTTACCAACACCTATCACTAAAACGCGATGTCAGTACAGTTAGGCATCACGTTCATAGTAGTGAATAGATTGTAAAATATCAGTTTTCTAATGAATTGATCTTAATTTAATCTATACACTCACAATTATTTACAAGTTTTACGAATGTATTATATGTCTACTATTCACTACAATCAAAGCACAGAAATGTAGCATAGGCCTACTTTTGCAGATCGAATATAATAGAAGAGAGTGGGGTATAATTGGATACATAACGATCGAAATGCTCTTATTGGCTATGGATATGCAGTACAGGGGCAAATGTAAGATATTTCGCACCATTAATTAATACACTATCAATATGCCATACAACAGCTGGCAATTGTAAAGTATAACAAAATAATGTGCACATGTCAAATATGTCTTAAATTTCCCATTTTGCCTCATTTATGGGGCAAATTGGGATTTGGTAATGAGGCAATTTTATATGGATGGGGTATAATGGGATGACGTTCTCCCTCCATAGATCATAGACAAATAAACAAATCTGAGAAACCTTCAACACTACAAAACATGTATTTTAACTCATCAGAAGGACTTCATGAACATCTTTTCGCAATAGATTCTAACTGAAAACCACAATTCAGTCAATAACTTTCATCAGTGAACTTATACATGAGTTTATACCCGCCTCAAAACACAAACCTTTATATTGAACTCTAGGGAAAGACAAATCACTTTACAAAAGTAATCTGTGAATAGTTAATAGCCTTGCTCAACACAACCTTTTGCTCTTAACTCACGGAGTAGGCCAAACAGGAAAAACCAGTTCAAGTATCATGACTATCCAACTTCTGAACCTCGAGTATCAGATTTACAGTGATTTAATCAGAACAGATATCACACATAAAGTCGCCCGCTCAACATCTGCACAATACCGATGAGACCACCCTTCGCACGTGGCACATTGTACCCAAACTTCACCATTAGCCGAATTGGAGTATAGATCATTGCACTATATGTACTGTGTATCCTCATTATCAATGTTCTTTACATTAGGCCCCTCACTTGCAGAAGTAGATTGTTTGCTGGCTTTGCCGTGCTTACTACCAGGTCGTGTTCCTTCTCCCTATTCTTTCACCTGTGCTTTATTCGGAGTATTTGCTTTCTGCTGTTCCAAAAGTTGTTTCTTGTATGGACTACTTGTTAATATAACCGTTGATTGATGCTTAGTGCCTTTACGTATTGCAGAAACCTTTTCCTTGAGCTTTGGGATTGGAGAAATAACAGTTGTTAAAACAAAGGACATCATTTGTACCATAGGAAGAGACACACAGGAGGAACCTTAAATCCATCCTTAGGTGTTAGCGTTGTTGGGGTGGGTGCCTGTGGTTGAATGACGTATGTAGTTGGTGGAATGACAAGCCTCTGAGACACATCCTTAGACACTGATGTTGTAGGTGTGGGTACTTGTAGTTGGGTAGCATCAGTAGTAGGTGAAACGACAAGACTCTTAGATGCATCCTTAGGCATTGGTATTGTGGGGAGGAAGGCACAATATCCCTTGCCAAGTCGACCAGGTTCTTAGTATGAGTAGAATGGCCCATCTAGCTGGGTCTTCCTTTGACAGCCCCTGCAAGTACTGTAACTTTACTGTGGTGCAGGGATGAAACATTCTCAATGAGAATGGCTAATACAGTACAACTCTCCTCTTGGGGCACTTGTTGGCCGTTAGGTGCGACCCGTGAAATTGAATGATGGGATCCTGGTGATTGAGTTGGGGCATACCTGCGGGTATGACTTTTGACAATACACTACTTTGGCCCGGAGTTCAAATAGATGGGTGGTCAGGAAGGCCCGACCTCATCAATCGGCTGGTCATGTCAAGCTTCAGAGCAAAGAACCCTTTGTTGTGTTACATTACTCAAGAATAAACATTGTTTGAATCACCATTTGTTTTTTGGAGTTTTGCTCTTGGGGGCGGTGGCTAGTGTCAATCAGGTGATTTATTGTTTATTATTGCCCGAGTATATCAACCATGCATCCGTGGTATTCTTGTTGGACTCTGTGGTGGGTGGCGGTCGTGGTTGATGAAGTGTAACAGCTAAATTATGGATACAAGTAATTCAGTATCAATTGATGGGGCTCTGAAAAAGTTCCACACCAACGTTTTGGACTCTTCATCATCGGATGTCAAAATTATATGGGAAACACTTTGCGTATTCGCGAGATTGCCCAAGGTGGAAAGTGGAAAAAGAGGTACAACATGTGAACGTTGAAAAATACCTCTCTTTCACAGAGGTTAGAAAGGTTGTGGAAGCATCAACAACCTCAGCAGCTGGTAAATCGTATGCCGCTGCCGTGAAGGTATCTACAACCAGTATAGCCATTCAGACTGACCTTACATGGCCTAATTGTGAGGATAAATTTCTGAAGAAATTGATCTTGAAAAAGTTAACAACCAAACTACAAAAAATGCTAATAAACAAGTTTCCAAATCTATCAAGAGGCTCATCTTCTGGAGAGGCAGGTCCCAGTAAGCCTCCACCGTGAAAAGACCCTAAAACACAATAAGGATTCTTCTTCGGGACAACTGAACAAATATGAAAAACAGTTGGTTGCGACAAACAATCCTTTTGAAGGTTTGGATGATGTGGATGATCAAATGGATATAGTGTGAGATGATTTTCCACAATCACAAAGATCTCATAAGCCAAAACTAACTCTTGTATACTACTTCCTCCTAATGACTAATTCAATCATTCATTGGAACTGCCATGGGCTTAGGCCCAATTATAATGAATTAAGGTTTTTTTAAAATTCAGAAACATAATCCTCTTGCAGTGTGTCTTCTGAAACCTTTCCCGAAGGACACTGATCATATTACAATGAGCGGATTTCACCTCTAACATAAATTTCAAGAAACTGAAACTAGAGCATCTGGGGGTGTTTCAATTCATGTTAATGAAAACATTCCTCAGAATATACTAACATTAACTACTAATTTACAAGCTGTGGCTGCAAAGGTTACAGCTCATAAAACTATTACTCTGTGTTCAGTTTTCTTGCCTTTATTATTATGGGGGATTTTAATGGTCACCACACTTTGTGGGGATGCGATCACATTAATATTAGAGGTAAATAATTGGAATACTTAATTCTCAAAAACGAATTACTTTTATTCAGTGATAAAAGTCATAACTATTTTTATTCTGCCAGTTGTTCTTTCACGTTTATATACTTAACCCTTTGTAGTCTTTCTCTTTTTGATGACTTCTCCTGGAAAGTTGGTCCAGACCCTTGTGGTAGTGACCACTTTCCCATTATTTTGGAGAATGATGGACCTCCATCACTTACAATGGTTCCAAGGTGGAAGTTGGCAAAGGCAAATTGGGATCAGGTTTGACATCTGTGCAGCACTCGTCTGCAACAATTTGTCAGTATTGATGCTGATGATCCCATGTCTTTGTTCACTTCCACCTTAAAGGACATTGCATAAGAAACTATTCCGAAGACTTCAGCAGTGCCACAGTGTTTCAATAAACCATGGTTGGTTTATTGATATATGCAAAGATGCACTTGAAGAGCGAAACAGGTTCCTTCAGAGGTTCAAACGTGAACCTACTGTGGATAACCTGGATGCTCTTTTTATTGCAAAGGCTAAAGCTCTCAGAGAGATCAGACAGAGTAAGAAATGATCTTGGAAAACTTTTGTCTGCAAGTTGAATTCACAGATATGAGTGAAATCTCTTTGGAATAGAATCTGTGAAATCAAAGGTAAAGAATCCAGTAGTACAGTTCATCCTTTGTATGTCAATGATATAGATATCACGTCTCATCGTGACATTGCCAATGCATTGGCAGACAACTTTTCTCATAACTCATCTTCTTCTTTCAGTACAGATGCTTTTACATCTGTCAGAACTAAAGCTGAAAAGCAGTCCATTAATTGTTCATCTGAAAATGCTAACATTTCTCTATGTAGGAATTGCAGGATGTTCTTCGTCGAGACAATGATATTCAGTAGGACCAGATAAAATTCATTATCAGTTATTAAAGGGACATTCCTGAATTTGCTACAATTTTTAAGATGTTATCGACTAACAGAAACCTTTTTTAAATATTGTAATTACATATCAAATATATTTTCCTGCATAACATATTAGTGGCTGTATACTAAATGTGTTTCTGGTCGTTCTAATATTTGTACTAGCGTAAATTTCATTTTATTTCCTAAAATATTTTGTTTTCTTACGTACGAATTATTTGAAGACAAAATCCAGCTTGGTCTTCTTACAAATATTAAGACGACCAGAAACACATTATATATACATCCACTGATATTCTAAACAGGAAAATATATTTAATATGTAAGTTTAATCGTAGAAATATTTTATTAGTAGGAAACATCTTACAATGGAGCAAACTCAGGAATATCCTTTTACCTGAATAATTTGTTATGGTTCTTTTGAATATTTCATAAAATATATGGATTTCTGGTGACTTTCCTTCTGATTGGAGGAAAGAAATTATTATTCCTACCCACAAGCATGGTAAGGATGCAACTAATCCTACTAGTTATCGCCCTATCACTTTGACAAGTTGCATTTGTAACACCACGGAACACATGATCAATCGTCGACTTGTCTGGTATCTTGAATCCCATAAATTGCTTACTAGTAGCGTGCAATGTGGGTTCAGATCTAGACGTAGCAAGATTGATCATCTTGTTAGGTTTGAAACCTTTTGTATGGAAGATTTTATCCATAATCAGCACTTGGTTACAGCAGTTTTTAAAAAAACATTTATTTGGAGAAAGCTTACGATACCATGTGGAAGTGTGGGATTTCAAATGACCTTCATGGCATGAGCCTTAGATGTCGACTTCCTGTTTTTAAAAGATAGATTTTTTAAAGTCCGGGTGGGGTCGACTTTGTCTGACAGTCATCCAGATGGGTGTGCCTCAGGGTAGTATCCTGTATGTAGCTCTATTTTCTATGACAATTAACAGCATCACCCAATGTTTAACACCTGGTGTGGATTGCTCGCTATATGTCGATGATTTTCAGATTTGCATTAGATCGTCCAATATGAGTATCATTGAACGTAAGTTGCAGTTTTGTTTGAATAAACTTAATCAACGGGCAACTGATAATGGCTTTCGATTTTCAAAGGCAAAAACGGTTTGTATGCATATCTGCCAGAAAAGAGTTCTCCACTTAGATCCACAGCTGTTTTTTGACAAAAATCCAATTTCAGAAAGACTAAATTTCTGGGGGTTATATTTGACAGGAAGCTATCTTTTGTGTCCCATCTTAAATGTATTAAAAAGAAGAGCTTAAAAGCTCTCAATATTTAAAAGTTATTGGTAATATGGAATGGGGAGCAGACCTCAAGGTTATACTCCATCTGTATTGATCTCTTGATTATGGATGCATTGTGTATGTGTCGGCCCGTAAGTCTTACTTGCAGATGCTAGATCCTATACACAACCAGGGACTTGGGCTTTGTCTTGATGCATTTAGTACATCACCTGTAGAGAGCTTATACGTTGATGTGCATGAACCTTGTTTGGGTGCTAGACTGCAAAGCTTCGTCTGCAGTATACACCAAGATTAAATCATTACAAAAACATCCTACACATCAAACTGTTTGATAACAAATATATGAAGTTATTTGATGGAATGCCAAATGCTATTCGTACATTTTATCTTCGCATTCAGCGTTTATTGTCGCTTTCCAATATGGATTTAACTGACACTTTGGAAACTCCTTCATATTTTGTTTTACCACCTTGGTGTATTACACCACCTAAAATTGTGTTTGATCTTGCACATCTGAAGAAAGACCGTACAGATGCTGTTGTGTACAAGCAATTTTTCATGGAAATTCAAAACAAGTACCGTGATTACATTACTGTTTTTACAGACGGATCACGGGATAGGAATTATGTGGGTTGTGCTACAGTTTTTTCATCGGACACAATACTTTCCACGAGACTGCCTGACTCGCCATCGATCTTTAGTGCAGAAGTTTGGGCAGTCATTAAAGCCTTAGAAGAAATCAAAGACTCGATTGCATCCAAATTTATTATTTTACCGACTCACTTTCATGTCTCCAAGCTTTACGCAATATGAACCTCCACCATCACTTAATTGGGATGGTGCTATGAAAGTGTGTCTTTTTATCCATTGCCAATAAAGACATTGTATTTTGTTGGGTGCCCAGCCATGTTGGCATCAGGGGCAATGGAAAGACTGGTTCAGCTGCCAAGTCTGCTTTGGATTTGCCTCATGCCAGAGTTGGTGTACCTTATACTTATTTTTTCAACTTGGCCACATGATTGGGACGGTCCGGTTGCGAACAAGCTTCATGCCATCTAGCCGGTCTTGGGAGAGTGACAGTCCTCCTATAGAAAGAACAGGAAGGATGAAATAGTCTGGTGTCGTGCTCGCATCGGTCATACTTACTTGACCCATGTATTTATTTTCAAGAAAGATCCTCCACCTCAGTGTGCGCACTGTCAATGCACTTTGACGGTACGCCACATTTTAGTGGAGTGTCATCTCAAAGAAACTCGAAAAGATATATTTGGACAAAGAAAAGTCATGGAATCCTTTCGGTTCCATCCAGAACTTTTATTACAATTTCTTCGAGATACTGACTTTTATTCTAAATTTTAATATTACCTATGTGTGATATTTGTATTTTTGCACAGTTCTTTACACTGTGTTTTATTTAACTGTTGAATTTTTATATTGATGTTGATCATCACTTTAGATTTGCCTTTAACATACTTTGACACACAATAGCAGATGCATTTTTCGTGCAGGGGTGTCTTTAAACATTCATTCATTCATTCACTCATTCATTCATCCATTTACCGGCCTCTGTGGCGTCGTGGTTAGGTCATCGGTGTACATGCTGGTAGGTACTGGGTTCGGATCCCAGTCGAGGCATGGGATTTTTAATCCAAATACCGACTCCAAATCCTGAGTGAGTGCTCCGCAAGGCTCAATGGGTAGGTGTAAACCACTTGCACCGACCAGTGATCCATAACTGGTTCAACAAAGGCCATGGTTTGTGCTATTCTGCCTGTGGGAAGCGCAAATAAAAGATCCCTTGCTGCTAGTCGGAAAGAGTAGCCCATGTAGTGGCGACAGCGGGTTTCCTCTCAAAATCTGTGTGGTCCTTAACCATATCTCTGCCGCCATATAACCGTAAATAAAAGGTGTTGAGTGCGTCATTAAATAAAACATGTCTTTCTTTTTTCATTGATTCATTCATTTAAACGGAGATACAAATCGTAGGTAACAGTAATCAGATCGATTGATGTGACTTCTCTGCCTCCTTTGCCGCTGCGTGTTTATTACTAACTTGCTAGCATGCATAGTACTTCCTTTTTTCTGATAGGTATTTTGTTATTTGCATATATGTCCGAGTTACTGCGTTACTGCGTTCAGTACAACCTTGTTTATTTCATGTTATACATTGTAAAAACAGTTTAAAGGATAGATACACCACAACTTATTTTGTTTTATTCAGTTACAAACTGACATTTGTGTTAAAGAACAACTCTTATCAAGACTATAAAAATATTAAACTTTATTAACTGTCAGAAATTTGTATTTATATATATATATATATGTATATGTATATATATATCTGTATATATGTATATATATATATATATATATATATATATATATAGATATATATATATATATATATATATAGATATATATATATATATATATATATATACATATATATACAGATATATACAGATGCTTCACTTAAAACAGATAGTTTATATGTACCAATAATACTGTGAGCCGCAGGCATTGCACCAAATGCATATTTTACCATCCCAAAGGAATGCAGGGTAAATAATTGTGGATATAACGATGATACAAGACGTATTCAAATAATTGATAGCTGAATTTCATCTTGATAAAATGCTCCATTATGGGACAGAAGACAGAATTTGTTTGTCCCAAGTACAGTACCAACGCATAGATATATTCTCTATAAGTACTAATCGACATTGGTTCATATCTCAAATATTGTAATAGCATAATGTGTAATAATAAAGTGAAGACTATCTATAGTTTGGTTTGCACGAGACAGAAGAAGGTTCCTATGTCTGTCTGCATCATATAAAAAGCATACATCACGTCTGTTTGTCAAAACAGTTGAGCACAATATTACATTGTGTAGAGTTATAGCGAAATTAAAGCAACACACTACTGACAAAAGTGGTATTTACCGTGTCCCAGTACAACCATCTACCCAAAATTCAAGTCTCTTTCAAACTTCTATGGACAGAAAATATATAGTATGATATAAAATGTAGTCATAACAGAATTCCCATGATTCCAAATCAACCTTTGATGTTTATGATTGACAGAAATTAAATAAGGTCATAGTTGGCCAGAACGCGATTTCAGTTAGCAATTGTGTAGGTCGGAGAGCACCACCAAGTGACAAGCAAGATGTCGATAGTACATAAGATACCGTCTTCATTATTTGGCTCCGCACACGATTTAGTAAGTGTTATATGAGAAAATGTGTATCCGCCATATTTTGTTAAACAATGAACAGCATCTACTGAAGAAACAAAACCAGATTCAATCCAATTATACCTTACTCAGTTACTGAGTACGATGCTGTACACATCTGTATGAAACCTTTCCAAACATCTTCACAAAAATCTTTAAAATATACATAATAGCAAAAATATTACACCATATATTGCAACTAGTTTTTAAAAAAACCCCACTAATTACTTCATACAGTCAAGTTAGTCCTGAGAATAATGAAATAGTTTCCTGTCGTGCTCTTGTCGGCCATACATATTTGATTGATTCATTTATTTTTGAAGAAGAATCCTTGACATCAGTGTGAGCACTGACTGTGTTCAAAGGTGGTAGACCACCTTCTGGTGGAGTGCAATCACCTGAATGAAACTAGAAATATATATATATATATATATATATATATATATATATATATATATATATATATATATATATATGGTAGACGAAATCTAATGGAATCATATGTCCGCAACGTTTATTTGTTGAATCCAATTGACTTACGTTTTGGACAGTGCTCGAAAATTATCAGTTTACGCAGCGTTAATGGTGCAATGATTCCCATATTATGACGTAATATTGGGAATTAGCACTGGGTGAAGTTCTCTGGCTTATTATACGAGCTTGTGTATTATACGTCTTTTACGAAACGAATGTCAGGAGTTTTGTATTGCCCGAGGTAGAGCTAGAGTAATACATGTATCGTAAAATCAGTACGGCTGACATGCTAGTGTAAAAATTTCTTTATTATCTATTATAGTTTTGGGTTGTTAAATTTATCATTAACAAGGGCAGTATCAAAATATGTCAACCTCAGCTAGAAAGAGTCAGCAAAATGACGACATATTTCATATGCACAGTCTGAGCTTGGACTGGGAAAGTAACGTCATGGTATTACGTTGCTTCCCAAAATTATGTCATTACACTTGCTATTACTGATCAGGGCCGTAGCCAGCCATATTTGCGGGGAGGTGCGTTGAGATATTGGGTGGAAATAAATTTATATTTATAAGGGCGTGAGATGTCTAGGGGGGTCGAGGGCATGCTTCCCCGAAATGTTTTTAAATGTAGATGCTCAGAGGTGCATTCTGGAGTTGTTGTTTTTTTTTTTTGTTTTTTTTTTATAATACTTCAAGAGTAGCAGTAAACTTTAGCTACATTAAATGTGTGACACGTTGTGAAAACCTACCTGTGCTCGACTATTAGCCAGGTACGACTGAGCAGTGTCGCACTGATAACATAGAGCGATCGCTCAAAATATGAATACGATCATTGACAGATTTGGCAGAAGCAAGGGGCGAGACGCATGTTTTTTTTCTAAGACCAGATTATAAGTGAACAGAACTAGTTACACTGTGAAACAATACATTTCTATTTTGTACTTTAATACTCGTTAATTGTAATCCATGTAAAATGCGTAGTGGTTCGTTTGCAACCTTATATAGTTGTTTGGTAGTGCTTAATATAAATGTGAAAGTTACATTCTCTGGTTACCATATTATAACACCATGTACAACTATGAAATACAAGCTCAAATGCATTTAAAAACCTCGTGTGTTTTCGCTATGAACGGAGATCGTCAAAAGCATACGCTTGATTCGTCGCCTGTGCCGCCATAGCTCGGCAAAGCACAAACGACAGCCTGTTGTCAGTTTCAGTTAACACGTGCGTTTGCCGATTTCAAATTGTAGGGTTCGTCTCGAAAAATTAAAAGAGAAATCTTGCGCTGTACGAAGAACGTTCGGTTGAGGATACTGTACTAGAGTCTTTCGTTAAAACCAGTTTCATCTTGACAACGTATTATCGACAATCGTACTTTCCTATCTCAGAATTAATATTTTATAAAGTGTCAGTAGAACTTTCAAAGTTTAGTTTGTATACTAGTAACACATTAATCATGTATATATTTTTAAAAATAAAATATACTAAAGTAGACAATGAGCGTTTTCACTTCTTAATTTTACGTGTTAAAATCGACAAATTCAAATAAATATTCTTTGATTTGGAAAGGGTAAAGTTGGGGGAGGGGGGGTGTCTAACGACATCAAAGTTAGAGCATATTGATTTAATAATCATCCGACGCCATACAACCGTAAACAAAATGTGTTGAGTGCGTCGTTAAATAAAACATACCCTATCCTTCCTTCCATCTGCTGTTGGATGTCTAACATTTGGTAATTTTCACATATAATCTTAGAGAGGAATCTGGTGCTTGTGCTTAAAAACAAATTGAAATGTATTTTCTGGGGGAGCATGGCCCCATATAAACTTCACTCAACACAGTCTATAACCCCAACCCCGCTGCACACGCGCCTTGGAAACCCGCTTCATTTTTTGTTTAGCAAGGGATCGTTTATATGTACCATCCCACAGACAAGATATCACATACTGTGGTATTTTATATACCCACCGATGGGGTTAGATCCTAGACTGACCGCGCATTTCCAAAAAAAACTTTTTTAGGTCTAAGTAATGAATAAAAATAACATATAGTCTTGAAAAATGTTACGTAAATCGAACACAGTACCCTCTTCCTCTACCCCTAGAACGTTACGTAATTAGTAACACCCCCTTGCATGTAACGCATATGCCAACAGCTGTCCACGGTCAACATTTCAAGGCAAATCCCCCACCCACCGACCCCTGGAAAAGCGTTGTACCATACCTCTATGGATATAAATATGTTTTGGCGATATGAGACGACCCCTCAATCAAGGCAGTTAAATTTGTTCAAAAATTGCGAAATCTCACGTGATCTCTTGTTGGGGAATTCCACACTTGTAATAAGCCAATGAAAACCGAGATCGGTAGGAGCCCGTCAAAAGTGTCCCACTTTCAAAAATACTGGCTTTGTTTTTGACCTGGATAGGCCAGCGTAGTGAAACCAATGCGGAGTGCGGCGTCATATATGCACCAAACGTAATTGGATTTTCTGTTCTATATGCTTTAATAATAAAAATATTCCGGATACTGCCGCTTGAATAAATGTTATCGAGATTCGGGCATTTAAAAAAAGCCCTCTAAATTCGGTCAAAACTCAGCCTCCCCTCCACCTTCCCGTGAAAAATTGGAGCCTGTGAGGGGCTGTATGATGAGTATATTATCATTAACAGACAAGGATGCATAATTTGTGAAAACAGGAATCTAGAAAATAAACAATTGAATCACTAAACGCGCGTGTGGTAAAAAAAAGAGGAAAAAACAACAAAAAACATCAATGTGTTTACATTTTGGTATTGGGCATAGCTTTCGTTTTTTGTTTGTGGTATTGAGAGCATCGGTATCGCTTTCGTGAATATTTAAGTCAGTTGCTCCCCCTTGATTTTTAATTCGACAAGAGTATTGCAATCGAATTCCACCAATGAATTTATTCGAGACGGAATGAAATGTATGATATGTTAAACATAATTTACAGTACCGATATCAATCACACGACGCATTCGGCAGTGTTATCTGTTAAATAAATTCATCTCTAAACAACATGCAATATAAAAATCAATTCGTCCAACGCAACAAAGTCAATAGTCATATTTAACTAACATTTATTTATTTATTGGCTGATCGTAGTTGATCAGGATATTTCGTAAACGTATTTATTTTATTGACCAGTTATATTATACCGTTTTTCTTTTTCGTAAGAAAAGCGTCCATCGTTTGGCAGCTCTTGGCTGCACGTTTTTTGCTTCGCTCTTTTTGCTCAGGTCGTCCCATAATAGTCGTAGTTTGTGAGTCGACAAAATAGCGCACCACAATTACTTACATGATAGACTGGTTCTCAATTGAATATACCCATAACGACGCCTTGCAATATTATTCGTGTAACATGTACCATTTTAGGCCAACAAATATTTACGAAAATTTCCGAAATTAATATTTGAGCTTGTACAGAGACGAGCCAAATAATAATAGAGGGCGGGCTTCCATTAATGGTTTGGAATAAACTAGCATTTAATACAGCCATCTGTTAGGGTGAACGTTAAAATACTTATAATAGGAAATAAAAAATATTATACATTTTTGGGCGGGACTCCGATTCATGCGGGGAGGTGCGTTCGCACCCGTCGCACCCTTCTTGGCTACGGGCCTGCTGATAAAGACATTTTTAAACTATGAGATAAATTTGTATTACACCGTGGTGGAAACGATACCCATGTGATATTTATTGTCTCTCCACGTGTGAAAATACGACTGTTGAGAGGCCATGACCCCCGATCACGTGAGCAACGGTGTGGCACAGTAAAATTCAGCATATATGTTATGCGAAAAGTGTGTACATGGTTCTTTCCATTAATAGATGTGTGGCGTAGGAATGCAAAGTTCCATTGATAAATAGGTAAATGTAGTGGCCACAAGATGACGTCATTTTGCTAAATGACCTAATTTTCCTGGTCTTTAATCTGTGCATTTCCATGTCTTGTTTAGTTATTTTGGAAGTCGTTCTATCCGATTTTTGTTCATTGATGTGCAGTGTAATAAATAAAATGCTACACGCGTCCGTGTGTGGGACCATTTATATTACAACTCTTGTGTTTAATATAAACGGTTTCACACGGGAACTCGTTTAGTATACTCTATATCTTGTATCACACATATGTGCTATCTGGACCGGAACTTGTAAATGTGGAATTTCCTTTTTATTTTTACTGAAGTCACCGCTTTTTTATCACTGACGTCATGTCTGATATATAGAATACAAACAATATAAACAAGCTTGTCTGTCATATCGATTTATGAACCGAGTGAACAGCTTTCGCTGGTCAGATACCAACACTGTTCACGAGTTTCATAAAAATAGCATGACAGGGAAGCTAGTTTAATATTTTATTTATTACAAACCAACTGCAAACAACCGCTGCAACTGGAACATGGCTGAAGTAAGCAGATGTCGAGACATACTACACTTAGTTTTCTGTGAATTGGGTCAGCAAGTGATCTACATGACACGTAAACTTAAACGACGTCACAATAAGCAACGAGATGTCAGCAATACATGTACAGTTTAGATTTTGGCGCGAAGCGTGCATTAATTGTCAGTTAATGAGGTGTTTAAATTCACAGTAATGACTGAATTGTTGATCTGACCAGCACAATCTAATTAAAATTAGCTCCACTATTACATGTGAATCTAACACCAGCCAGTTGGAGCTCATGTCCACCAATCAAAACCTTACTTGCAGAATCCTGCCAGTGATTTAAAAATAATTTGAAAACATTCCGAATTATCCTGAGGGTATACGATATGTTTCATGTGAATTACGAATGCCTTATTTAGACCAGTAGAACTAATTTTAATCGGATTGCTAACAACACTGCGTAGTCCCCAATGTCCAGGTAACATTTCGTCTGTAAATAATAATTTAAATATTGACCAATCACACTTCGCCTTTTATAACGTTATTTGGGAGCATACAAATTCTAAAAATATCGGGCGAGTCTATTTTAGTGACCGCAGTACAGCGAACCATACCAATACGTACGGGGTGGGTTATCAGTCTTCAATTTTACATTAAAAATTATTTATTTATTTATAAAAAAAACACAAACTAAATCAGTCTTCAGTTTTACATTACAAATTATTTATTTTATAAAATAAAACATGTTTTAAGGCATTCGTAATTCACACGAAACATGTCGTATACCCTCAGGATAATTCGGAATATTTTCAAATTATTTTTAAATCACTGGCAGGATTCTGCAAGTAAGGTTTTGATTGGTGGACATGAGCTCCAGCTGGCTGGTGTTAGATCCACATGTAATAGTGGAGCTAATTTTAATTAGATTGTGACCAGCAAAGATTGAGCTGAGTGAATGGGATTGACTAGATGTGACGCTAACACTTGCCGCAACATCGTTTTGGCTTCGTACACAATAGGCCCAAATATAACAGCCTATCTTATCGCAATGTCAATGCATGGCCATATTTTGTAATGGTACACTTTTAAATTTAACTATTTTGTACAAAGACAGTTAGATACGTTAATATTCTCTGAATAAAACATTTTCTACGGTAATTTTTCACTTAAAACTACATTCCCTGGAATATTTTTATTATTTAAGCATATAGAACAGAAAATCCAATTACGTTTGCGGCATATATGACGCCGCACTCCGCATTGGTTTCACTACGCTGGCTTATCCAGGTCAAAAACAAAGCCGTGATTTTGAAAATGGAACACATTTGACGGGCTCGTACCGATCTAGGTTTTCATTGGCTTATCACAAGTATAGAATTCCCCAACAACAGATCACGTGAGATTTCGCAATTTTGAACAAATTTAACTGTCTTGATTGAGGGATCGTCTCATATCTCCAAAACATATTTATATCCATAGATGTATGGTACAACTTCTTTCCAGGGGTCGGTGAGTGGGGGATTTGCCTTGAAATTTTGACAGTGGCCAGCTATTGGCATACGCGTTACATGTAAGGGGGTGTTACTAATTACGTAACGCTTTAGGGGTAGAGAAAGAGGGTACTGTGTTCGATTTACGTAACATTTTTCAAGACTATATGCTATTTTTATTCATTACTTAGACCTAAAAAGGTGGGTTTTTTGGAAAAGCACGGTCAGTCTAGGATCGATCCCCATCTGCGGGTATACAAAAAGACCATGGTATGTGATATCATGTCTGTGGGATGGTACATATAAACAATCCTTTGCTAAAACAAAATGTAGCGGGTTTCCAAGGCGCGTGTGCGGGGATTTCAGCGGGGCTGGGGTTATAGACTGTGTTAAGCGAAATTTATATGGGGCCATGCTCCCCCCCACCCCCGAAAATACATTTCAAATTTGTTTTAAACTTGGACAAGTAAGGGTTTCGACCTCCAATACCCCCTGCACAATCACCCGATTCCTCTCTAAGATTATATGTGAAAATTACCAAATGTTAGACATCCAACAGCAGATGAAAAGAAGGATAGGATATGTTTTATTTAACGACGCACTCAACACATTTTATTTACGGTTGTATGGGGTCGGATGATTATTAAATCAATATGCTTTATCTTTGATGTCGTTAAACACACACACACACACACACCACACACACACACACACACACACACACACACACACACACACACACCAACTTTACCCTTTCCAAACGAAAGAATATTTATTTGAATTTATCGATTTTAACACGTAAAATTAAGAAGTGAAAACGTTCATTGTCAGGCGCGGATTTAGTGGGGGGCCCAAGGGGCCCGCCCCCCCCCCCCCCTATTTTTGGGGTCAAGTTTTTATTTATTTTTTAACTATAGCATACACTAGAGTGGAATTACACAAAAATGCACTTATTTCCCAAGAGTCTTTAAATTATATTTTGTTCATGAAAATCGTCTTAAAGGGACATTCCTGAGTTTGCTGCAATTTTTAAGATGGTATCGACCAACAGAGACTTTTTAATGATTGTAATTACATAACAAATATATGTTTCTGCATAAAATGTTACTGACTGTATATTAAACATGTTTCTGACTGCTTTAATATTTGTACTAACAATATACTCAACACATTTTATTTACGTTTATATAGCGTCAGAAATATGGTTAAGGACCACAAAACAATGAGAAAGGAAACTCGCTGACGCGACTCCAGGGGCTACTCTTTCAGATTAGCAGTAAGATATTACATACCATGGCTGTTGATTTCCTCGCATCTGAGTAACAAAATAGCTATATTAACGGGGGGCCCGAGGGCGCAAAGCCCCCGAGATTCCTAGGGGGGTCCGGGGGCATGCTCCCCCGCGAAATTTTGAAATTGGCCCATCAACTGTGTACATTGGACCAGTTGTTCAAAGCAATGTATATTACTGAAACAACTGTTTCGATATTTCTTCCCATTTACCGGCAGCCGCAGTCAACGGAAAACCAGCCTAATATGGGAAGGAGAGATGACCACTTTAACTTTAAAAAAAAGAAGAGACCAGAGTTTATGAAATTTTGAAGATAACAAAAACAGTATGACAATACCAAAAACATACGTTAATATAGCTATTTTGTTACTCAGATGCGAGGAAATCGCGTTTCAGGCCACTTAAATTTCAAAATTTCGCGGGGGAGCATGCCCCCGGACCACCCTAGGAATCTCGAGCGCTTTGCGCCCTCGGGCCCCCCATATTTAAAAATCCTGGATCCGCGCCTGATTGTCTACTTTAGTATATTTTATTTTAAAAATATATACATGATTAATGTGTTACTAGTATACAAACTAAACTTTGAAAGTTCTACTAACACTTTATAAAATATCAGTTCTGAAATAGGAAGGTACGACAGTCGATAATACGTTGTCAAGATGAAACTGGTTTTAACTAAAGACTTTAGTACCGTATCCTCAACCGAACGTTCTTCGTATAGCGCAAGATTTCTCTTTTAATTGTTTGAGCCGAACCCTACAATTTGAAATCGGCAAACGCACGTGTTAACTGAAACTGCCAACAGGCTGTCGTTTGTGCTTTGCCGAGCTATGGCGGCACAGGCGACGAATCAAGCGTATACGTTTGACGATATCCGTTCATAGCGAACACACACGACTTTTTTTAAAAGTGCATTTGAGCTTGTATTTCACATTTGTACATGATGTTATAATGTGGTAGCCAGAGAATGTAACTTTAATGTTTTCTAGCGTTCGCAAAAAGACGCGTGATGCACCCATTTTATTTTATTGCAGGGAGATGCTACGTGACGTCATTCGAATATCGACGTCATTAAAAAAAAGTACTGTGTCAGTCTGCGCGTGTCACTATCACACTAGTCTAGTTAGATATTGGGTAATTTTTATGACATGTGTAATGTCTTATCATTGGTGTGTAATAATTACAACGTCACATCGTATTTGAAATATTTCATAATGTTGCCGCAAAGTATGATTCTCAACGCTAAAATAAATTCATAAAAGGAGGATTGATTAATTGCTTTAAGAAAGTGTAGTTATGACGGGTTGTATTGTGTTCGTTTTTGTTTTGTAGGTTTTTTTTATGATTTTTTTTTTTGGGGGGGGGGTTGTTGTCTTTTTTGGGGGGGTGGTTTTTTTTTCTTTGTTTGGGGGAGTGGGGGTGGGGGAGGTTGTAAAAATATATAAATAAAAGAAAGTATGTAATAAATACAGAACTTCACATACTTCCTATTTATTGCACTCGTTTCTTTTCTCAAAAGAGGAGCATAGTGAACTAAAATATCCTAAAGTGCTTAGGAAAACCAAGATTGCCAAATATAGCTATCAGAAAAGAAATGTCTGGCTATAAAGACAACTACAGTATTAAATTCCTATTCTTTTGTGAGAAAGTATTATAATATGTGGGATATAGCTACCAACTCGTGTACTGTTCTACTTTTACCAGCATGCGAGTTGGATGTCAAATATGGCTCTACCTGTGACAAGTTCTGCAACGTCCGCCACTGTGCCGTACGATCATCATCATGTAACGTGCAGACAGGAGACTGTGACAGTGGGACATGTCAGCAAGGGTGGACAGGAGCTGACTGCACAACAGGTAATACAATTAATTTAGATCATGCATTAAAATTAACAGATAAATAGCTTGAGAAAATACCTTTTATAACAAGTAATACATAATATATACGTATTTATATATCGGTTTTGCTTAATTTGTTACC